>NW_009910520.1:277042-310513 GCF_000696875.1 Nestor notabilis
TGGTAGCAGCAGTGGTTTGTATTATACCTTAGTTACTGGAGTGCTGTTATCTCAACCTGTGGGAGTTACATTCCTCCGATTCTCCTCCCCATCCCTCCGGGAGCGGGGGGAGCAAGAAGAGGGAGGAGTGAGCGAGCGGCTGCGTGGTTCCGAGTTACCGGCTGGGCTTAAACCATGACAGTTTCATATCAGATTCTTACTCAATTTTAAAAATAGAATAATTTGGGAACACAGGGAGCGAGATATGCTTTCTAAACTCGGTCTTTTTCATTGCTGCAATGGATTAAAAAAACCAAAATAAAATACCATTTATAATTGCAGAACTTAATAGCACCTGTGGTTAGGAAACCATTGCCAACAAAACATAAGAGTTGCTTTCAGGAACCCCCTCCCTCTGACTTCTTACTTTCCTAATGTGCAATCTGCTCCACAGCAACACCACAGCTTGGACAGAACACCCAATTTTCTCACATCAGGAACTAGGTGGAGGACCGATTTAGAGTGGAGGTAAGGAAGACATTTTTACTACAAGGATGATAAGGCGCTGGCACAGGGTGCCCAGAGAAGCTGTGGCTGCCCCATCCCTGGCAGTGTCCAACAACAGGTTGGACACAGGGGCTTGGAGCAACCTGGTCTAGTGAAAGACAGGGTTGGATGAGATGGTCTTTAATGATTCCTTCCAACCCAAATTGTTCTATTATTTTATAGTTCCATGAAGAAGAGAAGTCTACTCCAAGAGGAAAAAGGGAAGAGAACTGGATTTAATACTGGTGTACACCCAAGTCAACACCAGCTTCATCCAAAACAATTCTACAGCACTTATTTACAAAAAATATAGGTCTGTGTTGTTTCATTGTGGAAATTACTGAAGCTTAAAGAAGCTATATTTATATAGTCTCTCTTTTCCTCTCAAAGGGAGAACAGTTTCATACTGATGAATCCACCGATGACATAGTCAAACCTGGAGCAATCCAGTCCAATCCAGGTTTCTAATTAATCAAATTCTACTAGGAGGGAGGAAAAGGAACATGGGTAATATAAAATGCTTTGATGATAGCATTTTATCTATCTCCTTTATGTTGTAGTGGTAGATCTGACTATCAATTCATCTGAGTGAGTACTTCTAACCATTCCTATTCCTGACTCCTGTGACAGCTTATACCAGATGGACTTACACGAATAAAATTTGACTACATTTTGTTCTGTGCATGAAAAGTCAGCCTACAGTACAGTACGATTCATAAAACTTTAACTAATATTCATAACATACTTAAAAGCTGTCTACTTTCACTGCTACTGTTAATTCTTGTTTCAGATCCTGCTCCCAGCTCACTTCAGATGGCTCTTTTTGTAACCAACAATTTGATAACAGCCTTAACTGGGAAAAAGGCTCCTAGAGATCTAACTGAGCCTATCATCATCTAGTGTTTCTAACAGCCCTGGGTTAAAAACTTCAAGCATCTTCCTTATTGTTTTGACACTTTTTTTCCCAGAAATATCTAGTGTATTTGGTTATTTCTGAGTTGATGTCAGATAGAATAAAAATGATGTACAGTGCCACCAGGTAAGTAGAACATTCTCTGAAACCACCTTACACAAGCAGAAAATTATTGTCCCCTTTACACTGTATGTCATTACACTCTCAAGCCTTCAGCTACTTATCCAGCTGTTGTTACACAGTTCTTTTGTTCTTGCCCACAGCCATATTTATAGTTACTATTTTCATTAATCCCTGCATTCTGGCTGCCAGTGCATCACCTTCCTGTCCTACTGAACCACCAGAGAGGCCAGATTTCAGTACGGCCTCTACTTAGGATCAAACTGGAGAGCACACACACAGCTTTCACAGAGTATGGCCAGCATGCTTATGAGAGATGCTATGACTGGATACTGTTGGGCAGTTGCCATTACATAGCAGACAAAGAAAATCCTGTTCTTGCAAATAAGCCCTGATTACACAGCAGCACTGACATGTCTTTCTGAGAGACCAGACCCTTCCATAGCCTCAGGAACAGAGGGTTTAGAGCTTTTCTGTATTGAGGCAGATTTTGGTGAGTTTTTAGTAGAAAGTAAACAGTAAAATTTTTAATCTTTCCTTTGCCTTTATTTGTATATGTTTTAAACACTTCTCATTCAAACTTTAATAATAAATCTCAATAAAATAGTTCTAATTTTGACTATTCTTAATTTATTAAAAAGACAAATTTGATTGAAATTTAAAACATTATGGTAACACAATCTAGCTGCACAGCCCAGTGAAGGAATCTGCAACTCTGTATTTCGCTGCTTACTTGGTAAGAGAGAGAAAACAGGGATAATGTCTTCAGTTAAGTGGTGATGCCCAAGGAAGCTGTGGCTGCCCCATCCCTGGCAGTGTTCAAGGCCAGGCTGGACACAGGAGCTTGGAGCAACCTGCTCTAGTGTGAGGTGTCCCTGCCCATGGCAGGGGGTTGGAACTGGATGATTTAAGGTCCTTCCAACCCAAACCATTCTATGACTGTATGATTCATACTACTCCAAACAGCTCTCTGAAAGACTAAAGGCTTGGAAGAATGGCAGTCATCTATAACTCAGCAGAGGCGAGGTTGTGGTAGCAGCAGCTGGCTGGTGACCCAGTAGGCTGTGATAGCAGGCTGGTTTCTCTACCTTTCACTGAGAGTACCATGACTCTATCCATGACTCCTCATACCTGTTCCAAAACAGCTGTGTTGGGTCATCCCAGAAGGCTCCCTACCTGACACTGCTTTCTCTGAGCTTGCTCTTCTGCTGGAGATAGGGCAATGCAATGTGTTACATCTTTTCTTTGGGCACAAGAGGTTCATCAACATCATCTGAGACTCACAAAAGTCATAAAGGTAGAAGAGTCCAGAATATGGGAAAACATCTTCTGGATATTTCAGGGATATTCTTACTGAGTTTCTCTGCTCTGGAGTCAGAAGCAAATTAAACAACTACAACTCTTTTCCAACTACTTTTTCATTCTTTGGGGCACTGAAATCCAACACTGCAGTCGTATCTATTGGGTTACAACCAGAAGGAAAGTAATTTGTTTTCAGGACATAGGGTTACACTCCTTGGCTTAAAAAAAAGTGTTGACATTTCCAGCCAGAGAGGAGATGATGAGAAAGTGAGATTACAACACGAATATTACCATACCTGCAAGGCAGTGAGTGCATGTTTAAAAACAATCATGCTGCAAGTACAGTAGATAAAGCACTTGTTTTACATTACCATAACACTAAAGCTAATCTTTCTGTAATCTTTGAAAAAGCCTCGAAAACATATCTTGTTATATTATACTGCTATTTGTAGAGATTTGTAAAAAAAGCTATCTAACATGTAAATGAAAACAATCCCTTCTTTTCTATTCAGTTTTACACTTAAATGTTTTTCCCATTATCATTTTTTTGCCTACATATAATTATCCCCAAAGATACATTCCCTTCAGATGTAGTCAAACGGAAAGGAAACAAGCTAGGAAAATACACCCATTAGAAGTTGTGTTTGTTCTATATTTTCATAGTTATTCAAATTAATTAGGAATAGATTTCCCAGAAAGCACAGACAATGACCATTTGCCTAATTGCACAACAGAAATTCTCAAGAATACTTTAAAATGCCTTGAAAAGAGCACGCGGTATTCCTAATTTTTCTCAATAACCTGATTTCTAAAGCATTAATGAGGATTTAAGTTCACTGAAAATCAACTTAAATCACACTGTCAGAATTTTACTGGTGAAAGTGCAAGGAAGAGAAAATTATTTCATTTTTGACATATACTGACATTCCAAGAACTGTGGCAAGCAGTTGAGCTCTTTTAGGAAAAGCCACATGATACACCAAGTCTAAACATTTCATGTTAAAACCAGCCAAATTAAGTTTTTAAAGAAGTGGAGATTAGTGATGTAAAGCAGATAAAGCCAAGATCTGCTTTCATTTAGGAACAGGATTAACTGCTTAAAACTTGATTTTTTGAAATTGCTTTTCTCACATTTCCATGCCAGGTTTGCATATGCCTACAAGGGAAGCTCTGCATGCACACTGATTTCCTGTTCACACAGGAAGTGTTCGTATGTTTTTGGGGCACCCACAGGGACAAATAGTCCTCAGATCCTGAGTCAAAAAGCCAAAAATCTTGATGAGGGTAGACATCATCTGGCTGGCTGCCTGTGTGATGGGGTCATGTACATCTTGCAGGGACTGTATGGCTGAATGTGGTGCCAATGGACTCTTAAAGACTACCCTTTCTTTCTCATTCTATTTTTTTCGGCATTAGTAGCATTTCTTCTTAGCAAAAGGGTTTTGTGGGTTTTAGTTTGGGTTTGTTTCTTTTTTTTTATACCCATCCTCACTCCTGCCCTTTCCTTTACTAGGGCAAAAATCAACTGGACTAAGCACGACTGCAGATGGAGAAGGCATCCCTGGAAGTGTTCAGAGCCAGCTTGGACAGGGCTTTGAGCAACCTGCTCTAGTGGAAGGTGTCCCTGCCTGTGGCAGTGGGGTTGGACCAGATGATCTTTAAAGGTTCCTTCCGACCCAATCCATTCTATGATTCCATGAACCTAAGCAGCCAGTTGTTCTAATCAGAAGCAAAAAGCCAGGTGGAGGGTTGCAGGGTATATTTTTAAGACTGCCATATGCTGATCTAAAGCCTCACTACTGCCAAAAGAGATAACTGCTCTGCTCTCTGCCTTCGGCCACACTTTCCCACTGCCTGCCTTCTATTAGCCATGAAGATTTTCTAGCCAAATGGATTGGCAAGATGAAAATGGCATAAAACCCAAACTAAATCAAAATGAATCACAGACCAGATGTGCATTCACCAGCACCTACAGAGATGGCTGCAGTAAGAGCCAGCAGCTGAGCATGGTGTTGGGTTCACATGTCCCCTTTGCTTGCAGCACAGTTTTGTAGACAGCACTTTGTTATAGAGTTGTGACTCCTATGGAAAGCAGTGCAATACCATCACTGCTGTTCAGCAAACTGAGCTTGGGGGATGTGGTGAGAAGAAAAGATGCAGGGACAGGAGCAAGGAGCTGAAGTGAGTAGGACAGAAATGGCTATTTGGGCTAGAAATGCACCTGAATAAGAATCAGTAAAAATATGCCTTTAGAGCATGAGTCCTACTGGGAGGAAAGGGAGCAATAAAACTGTTCTCCTAAGCTTGAGAGAGAAAGAGAAGTTAGCAATTGCAGGTTTGTGGTGCTCCCGAGAGCTAAGACAAATCTGAAATTGCTACAGTGGAAGAACACAGTGTAATAATAATGCTTATTCAATATTTCTCCAATTTTTGCTCTGGCAGATACACTGGTACTATGAACCTTTCCTGGTTAGAGAATCAAACAATGAACCTTTAACTCACCCCTTCCAGAGAAGTGTCCTTTTTTCCTAACATGTTTTTAAGGAAATACCATTACCATAAATAAATATGCTCTTGTATCTGTGTTTATTTTAACAGCATCTTCAGTTAAAAATGCCTTTTTCCCTTAACGTGTAATGGATGATCAGTCTGGAGAAGTATCTGGAAATGGGATCAGCATGGCACAGATCTCCAATGTAAACCCAAAAAAAGCCCCTTTTCCCTGTCTCCTGTCTTCACCAGACAATTCAAACAATATCTTGAAGGGGTTTTCCCCTTCACCCACTGCTTGTGTTCTTAAATTTCACTTGACACTGATAGTTAATATATTTATTAAATATATTTATTTAATTCCTGATGCCACATAAATTCACACGTGTAACTTTAGGACAAAGAAACAAAAATAACATGCTATAGCTCCTCTGCAGTGTCAAGAGACACGCAGGCACTTACAGAAACCCCAAATGACTGCAGAGAGAAGATCCAAAGAATCTGCTATTGGTTTTATGTTATCTATTCACTAAGGTTCAACTCCTGAAATATGGTTCACTTTCCATATACAAGGTACCAGTTGTTTCAGATATAGGAACCAAATTTATGCTGACAGTCGATCATAGTTTGCCTATCATTAACAGATAGTACCTATGTAATTTTCTGCACAAATTACTGTAATTACTGACAGCAGCACAAGTTATTTCACTTCCTAGTAACATAAATGAAAAGCATTTTTTCCTGTAGATGTGTATATCGAGATCTATTTTAAAGCAGTTATTACTTTTTGCTGAGGTGTTAATTTTTTTAAGTCAAAGTACTATGTGCTTTTCCTGCCATTTTTATCAATCAAGATTCATCCGTGAAACCTACAGACTTGACACAGAAGAAAACTATTCTAAGTCATGAAAAAATGCTGTTTGCTTTGTATAACATTAGGTGATACATCTTTAACTGAGTACAGCTGGGTCACTGCTTTCCAAGTTCTATGGCTCTTCTAGACAAATATTTAATAACTTCTCACCAATAAAATGGAGACAGAAAGAGCAGTCTGTCAGCTTGGGATCTGTTTAACAACCCTAAATGTCAGGGAGAGACTCATCAGTTTCTTTTGTTCGTCCTCCATCTGATGAGGGGAATTTAGCATTTATCTTCCTAGCCCTGTTGCAAAGCTGAACAGAAATACGTTTTTGAAAAGCTCTCTGCCAATTATGTTGAAGCTTGAAAATATAAAATGAAATCAAAGTTCATCTTGTACCCTCTTATCTATTTGCAATCAATCCATAAATAACCTGTCATCCATTCAGTTACTTCCTTCTTAAAAAATACAGAGAGAAATCAGGATACAAATTTACAAGTAAATCTGTTTTTTTATGTAAGGCAATTTACAGAGCCATGATGTTAAAAGTTTACAAGTATACAGATGATACAGAGAAAGGAAAGAGATGGTGCTTACTGAACTGTAGTAATAAGGTGAAGACACTGAAAATGGATTCAGGAGTCATTGCACTTTGCTTTGACTCTTTTGTTTCCCTGAAACTGTACTTGGTCCCTTGGTTCAGTTTACTGATCATGCTTTCTGGCAATGCTCTAAGAAGCAAAGTGAAACAAAAGATGTTTTATTTGCAAATCAGAAGCAACCTCTACTCTTACAGAATAAAATGAGTAAAATCAGACACTTGTGACTGTAAGAAAGCTGGAGACAGACATTTTAGTAGGGCCTGTAATGACAGGACAAAGGGTGATGGTTTTAAACTGCAAGAGGGGAGATTTAGATTAGATATTAGGAAGAAATTCTTTATGATGAGGCTGGTTGAAACGTTGGCACAGGTTGCCCAGAGAGGTGGTAGATGCCCCATCCCTGGAAACATTCCAGGTCAGGTTGGATGGGGCTCTGAGCAACCTGATACAGTTGAATATGTTCCTGCTTACTGCAGGGGGGTTGACTAGATGGTCTTTAAAGGTCCCTTCCAACCCAAACTATTCTGTGATTCTATGACTCTCAGAAATCATGCTAAATACTTGCTAAGGGAATTGTACTCTAGTATATGTAACTAGAAAGATAATGTGAACCCATATTTGAAATCTGCATTCAGAAATACAGGTTTTTTCAGACTGATCCCAGGCCATGAAAGATTTTCTAATAGCTTGTGCTTGTGTGTTGCGACTCACTACAAACTGATTGTTTCAGCCTGAGTTACACTACAGGTTTTCTTTGAGTAAGAGTTTCTCTGATATTTTTCATCAGGGATTTTCATGAGATACAGTAAAACACCAGACCCTGCTATTAGTCCCTTGAGGGGTTCTATCTAGGAGGGGTATTAGCATGGCCTTTCTGTCACCTATTTCAATCAGTAACAATCCCTGAACTTCCCTGCAATGCCAGAGGTAGGGTGTAAGTCAGTCTCTAGGTATGATGTACAAAGCATTCCTAAAGAAAATTGAAACCCTGGGGGAAAGAATGAATGTACTAACACGTTTGTTTATTCCCAGACCACTTCTGGGACATCCCTTGGAAATTTTAGCCAACTATCTGTATGAAAGCATTCATCCCACTGAAACCCACAAATGTAGAACCCAAAACCTACAAGACTGATTTCAGGTGTAAAGAAACCCAGCTCTGCCTAGAGCTGGATAAAAGTGTTTTAAATAAAGTCCTGACTTAGCATTAAAAGACTTGGTGCAGTCCAAAGCAAAGGAGTTTTAACCAGCCTCCAAATACCAAAACTGTTGAGGACAAGCAAAGGAAATGTTTGTGGTTTTTGTCTGGAAGACAGAAATATTTGTCTTTATTTCTGCAGGTGCAGGATTTAAATAGCCCTATACCTACTGTTTTTCTTCACATTGTAGTGAAATGAGAAGATTTTGTTATGCTCACTGAATCTTGGGACTGGAAGAAACTTAATGGATCACTCATCTTCTTGACCTGAGGCAGAACAAACTATAGCTGCATCATGGCTAAGAAATGACTGTCTTGCACACCCGGATATTTCCCATGCTACAGACTTGGTGACCTGCCTGGTAACCAATCACATCATGATCCTCACTTGTCCTAAATCCAATCCCGATCTTGTTTATCATAATTTGGTTCCAAACCCTCCCTAAGGAGCACACAGAGCAAACTCACACTTCAAAGACGTGCTGCAAGGCAAGAAGATTTTTACTAGGGGCCCATAACCCCCCTCTAAGTCTTTGGTATTTCAGATCACTCACTCTTTCCTCTAAGGACAGGCTTTCTAAACCTCTGATCATTTTTACTGCTTTCCCCTGGAGTCCCTCCAACTGGCCTACACCCTTCTTGAAGTGGGAAGCTCAAAGCTTTACCTGTGAAGGATGAAAGGATTGCTCATATGTCTTATAAACCATACCTCAATTTATAAATCCCAATATAATACTGAATGTTTCATCACAGTATGATGTGTAAAAGATGAGAACCTACAGCTAACAAAGTTATAGATGCTCTTCTATGGGATTCTTTTCCCATAAGCACTACTTAGTAGATTGTTCCATTATTTCTGCTGAAAGTACCTGGCAGTTGTCCTCACTGAATTACACCTTTTTTTCAGACCACTTTCAATGTTAAACCCTCCCAGCACATGGTGTCAATTGAGAAAAATGTGAAAAACAGTTGCAAAAGAGTGGTATGGCATCCTCTGGTAATCATTACTCTTCAGAGTTTTTCTAAGCACTTATAAAGAGATTTTCTTCTTGTTCCAGTATTCCTCCGGGGTTCTGAAAACAAACTGATAATCTTACAGTCCCTTGTCTCCTCTTGTTCACTTCAACACGGATGAGTTTTCTGCTTACCCTTTCCAGTTTTTCATTTCACATTCTCCACACAGGTGTTCAACCACTGTCAGCACTCAGATTTCATCAGCTAAATTTCGCTGGTCTGGGATCAAGACCATCAGGTCATGCAAGTATAAAATATCTAACTTCCTTACATGTTGCCAGGCCTGTTCCTCCTTCATTTGAGGCTGGTAGCAACCTTATCACAGATGACCTTTCTGTGAACACTGATGCCAGCAAAAGGGTTGGCATCCTTTTATATCTTGCCTTGAAAGCACCCATCACCGCAACATCTCTCTGTAACTACAAAGTACATCTCTAAGCTACAATTACTTCACTCCATGGCAGAAGGGATGTGATTTGCTATAACAGCATTTAAAAGCATTACTTAAAAATAACTTTCAGAAAATTTGGCTGTGGCATTTGATAATCATTAGAATTTAGAAGTAAGACACATCTGACCTATAGACTGCGGGTAAGGTTTACCCCTGGCTTACCATTTACCCTGAGTTAATTTTTCAGTTGCAGTATATGAAATGGAAATGTGCCACCACTAAACAACTTGACTAAATTATTTGCTGTAATTTTATGTTTCCTCATTTCAGGCCTCTCTGTTTGTTGGAATGGCTAGTACGTCTTTCTATTAATGTCATAAGACATCCTACACATTGTTTTGCATAAGAAACAAAACAAACAAAACCCAATAACACAGTTTAGGAGGAAAAAAAAATAAATCTATTTGCAAATTCTTATTTGCAAACATCACTTTCCAAAATAAAAACGTGAAGCCTGCCTTGAGGATATTGTTCTTCTAGCTTATGCAGCATATCTTTTATCATATCCTAAAGACCTTTTGTGTCATTACATCCCTTTTTATGCCTCATTCAGCTCTAAAATCTTGCTTTGCAACTGTTTCTTCCTATCAAAGATAATGATTGGACAAAATTCTTTCTAAACAATCCAAGAGCAGGCTTCTTATTTGTTCCTATAAACCACTTCTCAAAATTCAGAACATCCTGGGTAATGAACACAGAGCTTTGTGCTCTCGGAATACTTTGGATATATTAGCTAGTGTTCCTGGTTTCATAGGAAATGAGCCACTAAAGACATCAGCATTAAGCTGTCTCCTTGCCTTTCTCATATAAAGTCAGCCAAAATGTACCCTGGGAGAGGGCACAGGAATATTTTTTCATCTACCAAGCACACCAAATGCTTCATACCCCCTTGCCATTGTCCCGAGTGTCTGCAATCTTAAATGAGTCTCTGCAAGAAAAGAAGTGATACCCTCTCACAAATTGCAGGGCTTCACGGCTCACTCAAAAGAAGAGTTGAAGAGCAGCTGTCTATGTGTCAAAAAGCACAAGTCTTTGGCACAGCAAGACTGTATTTTGCTCCTGAGAGTAGCTTGATCTCACTGTGTCTGCAATACAGGAATCTCTGATACATGTCAAACCAGCTGCCTTTTTACTTGGCACTGATCTGACACATGCAGTACCAGAGTGTTTGTGCACTGGAGTCCCAGAGCTGGGACTCCTTGGTCTCATACTTTAATATACACAATTGGAAGGCATGGTCATCTGCACAGACCATGTGTTTCACAGCAAACGGCAAAGGATCTCCTTCCACCTAAACTGCAAAAGAAAGGTTGCCATTTCTAGGAATTCTATTATAATACTTAAAGAAACAAATAAGAAAGAAACCAAACCCTAATTGATGAAGGAAAAGCAGTTTTCAAAGCTGTTGGGCAAATGGTCTGAAAAAACAAATGTAAGTTAAAGCTAAAATACTTATTTTTGCCAAGTGTTGAGATCTCGTTACTACTTTTAGCTGTTACCAAAAAAGAACCCAAGTTGCACTGATTCTTCTGTTTTCACTAAGGGGAACTACAATTTTAGCCAGAGTTCAGAATACTGAGAGCGAAATGAGCATGACAGACCTGCAGAAAGGACTAGGATACAGGATTGGAAATAATCAGATGAATGAGTATTTGCAATTAGTCACTTTGGTGTCTGCCTTCTGACTAAGCCAGCTATTCACTTTAAAAGATCAGAGATGCTTTAATGTAACTCCTTCCTCTTTTCCTGCTAGTGGAAACAAAGGATTTATCTTGACAATTGAGAATATATTTTTAAATAGGCTGAGAACTGGTATTTTATTTACCATATTACCTAAATCTTTAAAGCTTCATCCAGCTTTGTCACTTCACCACGATCAGAATTTCTAATGCTTTCCTCAGAAGACTTAAAATACTGTCTGCCTGTGTTTAGGATTACAGGAAAAAAAAAAGACAAGAACGCAGGACAAAATTAACAGCCACAGCTCCCCAAGGGATAAAAAATTAATTAAATACAATTTACTCTTTGAAAGGTGCTTTTCATGGCACAGCAATATTGTGCTGATGCGTGTTGTCTTCCAGACAGCAGATTTCTTTAGAAAGACCTAGACATGTAAAGAACTATCAAGAAGACCAAACTTGCTATGTAGATAATTAACGGAACAATGAAGGATGAAATCACAGCTCTCTCTTTTCACCTGGTTAATTTGCACATTTATATTTGAGAAAAAGATAAAGCTCTGCAAAGAAGCAAGTATAAGGATTTTCATATCAGTTGCAAATGACAGATGTCATGTCAATGAATATATTCTACATAGGATGCTAACTCCTTAGTATTTTCTTCTGTTGAATCAGAATGTCACATCAGGCTCACAGCAATTGCTGTCACACAGTTATTTATTAAAGTGGTGAAAGATAAGCAGAATCATTCTCCAAAATGCACCTGAGAAATTTAAAGCAAGGAAAATATAGGTAGAGAAAAAAGGCCAATAAAACTGCCACTCCCTAGGAAATTCTCACTCCTCCACTGAGAAAACAGACCAAAATATATAGGCCTCCTGTCTACAGCTGGAGTTCTTTCCACACAGCCCAGTAGTTTAGCAAATGATGCCATTCTCCTCCCTCATCTTTTGATTTATTGTGCATCTACACTGTCTGATGCATCTCCTCCCTCTCTTGTGTTGGCCTGATGAACACAGTAGTGGCAAACATAATGAAAGGGATCTCCTGCAACTCCCCTTTAACTCTTACACAGCACTCTGTGGGAAGGGAAATGATGAAACTACTCCCTGACCCAGAAATTTACAATCTAAAGGGAAAAAAGGAGTACAAAGGCAAGCTATAATAACAAAATTATGAAAGCTACTGCAATTACATTTGGTCAGGAGAAAAATTCAGAGTTGGAAAAGAAGTTGGCCGAGATTCATTGGGAATTTGTGCAACACCAAGTGTGGTGGAGACAAGTCCTTGGGATTTTTGAAAATGCCATGCAAAAAGGCAGCAGTGTAAAATACCATCCCAAAGCAAAGGCATCACAGCTCTTACAAGCCCAAGATAAAAGATGTTCCAAGGGACTTTTCAGCAGTGCACCAGAGATCATTATGTAGCTGGGAAATCCATTTACTAAGCAACTTCCTTTGAAGCATTTCCACAAGGACGAGGTAAGTCAAATATAGGATTTTTTACATGGTCTGCTCTATCCTCCCCAGAAGCAAGCCCAGATGAGCCAAATGTGGAGATGCATCCACTGCTTATCCAACAGCTGCGCACAGAAATTAAAAGCCCTTTCCCTCTGTATGGGTAGAGGAAGTGGACAAAGGAAAGAAAATGTAACATCTCCCTCCCTCAAATTTTCAGTGGGAGGTTACAGAGTTAAACCTGCCAAGGTGACAAGAAGAGCATCAGGGGGAATCTAGTGAGTCACACTAACTGCTCTTGATTCCCAGCAAAAGACACAGAAGTAACTTTGACCACAGCAAAAGGGCTGACAACTTATGAGAGAGAATGAAGAGGATCACACTGGTACACCATACCACTTGTTGTCTCTAGTCAGAGATGAAACTATCTAGGCAACTGTATAAGAATACACATCTCCTACCCAATTCAGAAAGGACAAGCACAAAAGATTTTGTCAATTGAAATGTCAATGGTCTACTTAGCTCCAAAGATAGCTGAATTTGGCCTGGCATGACAACAGTTTGACACCACTACCTTCTGCTATTTAACTGCAATTGTAACAAAGAAGATGACAGATTTACTTTCTTTCTCCACTGAAGAGAAAAAGAAACTAGCCAATGCTTATTTTTCTTGAAGTAAAACCTCAAGCCTTTTGGCATCCAAGCCTACCTGCACATCTTTCCCTGTGCTGCTGCTTTTCTCTATTGCAGCCACAGTTCATTAAGATGAATCATGTTCTGCTGAAGCTGCCTCATCAGTAAGTATTGCTGAAGCAATTTAGTAATGATCTTAATGTGCAGTGCTGGATTTTTATAGCCATCTCAATTGGCTATTAAAATACAGCACCACACTTGGAAATTGCAACTGCACCACTTCAGAAATAGTTAGCATGATGGAGCTGCAGAAAGTACTGCTCATTTCAGGAGAAACCTCACTCTTTGTGAATGACTTCTGGAAACTGATACTTAAAATCTGCTATGAGATTAGATGTTCATTTTGCCTACGAACCTGGGGTTCTTAGAACTGCTTGGAGAGTTCTTAAGAACTGAATGATTTTGAGGGAAAAACAAACAAAATGTATGTATATAAAATTGCTGCACAGTCTTCCAAGTAATTTTGTTCCTTTAATGCAAATGGAAATGACAATGAAAAGAGGGAAGTCAGAATTATCATCAAAATATAAGACTTCAAGTGATATCCAGCAGCTCACAGCATAGCTCTAGTTTAAGGTGAGACAACCAACAGATGGACAGATTCTGAGTTTCATTTGAAATGATCCTTGTTGATCTGGAAGATCATTATTGATTGACTACTTAGCTCCAAAGATCGTTGAATTTGGTCTGACGCGACAACAATCTGGTACCACCACCTCCTGCCACTTAACTGCAATTGTAACAAACCCCAAGATTTACTTTATTTCTCCACTACAGACAAAAAGATGATAGCCAAAGCCTGAAATACTAGAACTGAAGTGCCACTCTAATAATGATAGCTGTTATTGTGTGACATTACAATAAGTAAGTCCTGCTTTTCTTCAGGAATGGAAGGAACTGCTCTACAGAATGAGTGGTTTTTAAGGAATAGTTCATATGTGGTAATTTATACACACATGATGGCAAGTCTGATGGCATATAATACGTTTAATATTTTACTTGTGCCATAAAGCAGACTATGGTAATAGCAGCTGTAGGCAGATATCATCACTTATATTAAAGAACAAGCTCCTCAGTCTGTGAAATATGAAGGTGCAGGTATAACCTACCACTTTTTCTCCATCAGGTATTGGCAACTCTTGTATGTCAAAATATTTCTGAAAAACAGCAAAGGCTTTTAAAAGCGCTATCACAGAGCTTCTTAATTTTATGAGTTTCAAGAGAGTACGATTTTCATCTGAGAAACTATGCAGATACTCACATATTCTTACATTACACTTCCCTTCAGGGAAGTCATGCCTTTTAGTGATGTTAACTTATAAACGATGGTTTTCAATCACTATCTTAAAATTGGAAAACTATGTATTAGTGTTTGATAGAGCACTTTCTGCTAATTGGATGAAATGTGAGTCCCTTCAGGCAAAGGCATTTCACCAAAAAAATGATACTATAGTTTCAGTTTGGGTAATTTTCTGTTTATACCTGTAGTAAGTGATAGTGTGTTACAGTAATGTGAAGTGAAACACTTAAATTACAGTTCAGAACCTAAATAATTTGGTAAATCTAGGTTTGGCAAAGCTTGCCTGCTTCCTCATTTTTCTACAGCTCGTTTTTAAGTTGCCCCATTTCGCTCTGTTTTAGATCAGGATTCACAATAAAGCTCACAGCACAGAAGGAGAACACTGAAAAACAGAACTATATTCACAGCTGATGAGATCATAAGACTGAAATTCATGGAAGACCATAAGAAAAGATTTAATGTTTTGTTCAAAGTGTGAAAAAACAATTTTATTGAAGACACTTTGGAACTATAAAAAAACATTTCTCAGCATGAAATAAAAATTGTCTTGAAGGTTTCAAGTGATCCTAAAGTAACAAAACATCTGCCTAACTTGCCATAAAACCCTGTTCTCCCCAGACACTAAAGTTTGCTACGCAGAATTTAGTGTCCCTTAAATTAGAGAAAATAGGCAGGTATAGTAGTAGCAGTGATAGTTATATACATAAAAAAATATATCAGTCTGAGGCAAGCACTTGCAATTCAGTTATCAAACAGCAAGATCTGAAAGCTCCCAGTGTTCTCTGAAATTGGGAAAGAAATAATTGGGGTTCATTGTTTGCAAAACCTTCCTCTTTCATTCTGAGTTCTGCAGCTATTAGCTGAGATAAAAAGGTAACCTTTGGCTTTGTTGTAGTAGGTAAAGATGGTAAGATTTCTCCTTCCCTTACTGGGAGCAGCACTTGTAAAAACTAACCCCCACCCCCATTCTGCTGATCTGAATTGAACACTTTTTTTTTGGCAGACATTTTAACATATACATAGTTCCACTGTACTTCTTTGACAGTTTCAGTTGTCACTGCAAGCTGGGTGCTATCTATGTAACAGAACAAAAGATTTTTCCAATAAAGCCATCAATCAAAACTAAAATGTGTCAACTTCCGTGAAACAGAAGTATGAGCTTCTATAAAACTATAGACAATAATGGAGCAGAGAACATTTCAGTAACAATTCAAGATAAATCTACAGTGAAACCATACCTTACATTGATGATGAAAATCTCTGCATCTTCTCAAGAAAATTCCATAACTAATCAATAGGTTAAAAACCACTGTACTTAAAACATACTGATTCTTGTCTTAATACAGTAAGAAAGCTTCATTACTACTCAGCGACTGTTCAGTGTCATCAAGAAAAAAACAAATACTTATGTAAAAAGGAAATATACCACGTGCTGCATAGTCGCTTCAGTCCAGCACAGAAAACAATGAAATGGAAACTCTGGAACTGGTTATGCCCAATGACTTCATCTAACATTTAGATGGATATACATAATTTAAAAAAATAAATGCATGTTACACCCTTTGTATTCATCCCATCTGATTTTTGAGTATTTTATTAAGATGCCCTGTTTAGGAGCTTAATCTTTGCTGAAGAAGAAGAAAATTAACATAAGGAGGACAGCTGTTCAGAGAGTGATAGAAAATTGGGCTGAACAATGCATCAATTTCTAATGTAGAGCCCCAAAACATAGTAACACTCAAAACGGATTAAATGAAAAGTCCTGTTATGGCCCTAATTCTGAGAGTAGGAAAGAGTAGAGGAGTAAGTGCCCCTGTTGAGTGCCCAAAGCTGAGTGGTGTGAACCTGAATGTGTCATTGGTTGGATTCACCAAGAATGAGAAAAAAAGCATGCTTACAGACAACAGCAAAGAGACATAGCTGCTAATCTGTCCAGAGCCTTCCTGCCTCAAATACAGTGAACAAAAGGGCAGCTCTAGCCATCACTGCAAGATCGGCAGGTAAAATATTACACAACCTCTGTATATAACTAAGTTTCTGGCTGCCAGAAATCTTCTACAATGGCAGAAAACCACTTTTCTGTCTGATTCTTAAAAAAATTAATATTAAAAAACAATAAAGTTTAATTTCTGTAACTAATTTCTTTCATCAAACATACTACTCTATACTCGGGTGTAGAAAAAGTAGATTCACAGTGTGATAGGACAGCATTAAAATCCCAGAGGCCAGTGGAATTCCTCTGGTTTAAAATGCTGCAGTCAAAGGCAACTGAATGGTTTTAAGCCCTGTAGTCTCTAACGTGACTGACGTTTGTAATTCACTGCTCATACGCAGTTCTTTGCAGGAAGAAGCTAATACAGAAGTTACATCACAAAGCCAAGCATCACAATTAAATTGCTTTGTTTTGAATGCCTGCATGTTTCTTCCCCAGGAACAAATACTGCAGTGTACCCAATCCATTCTCATTACTGAGAGTCTTGTTATGTTTCAATACAGACCAAGAAAAGCATATTACTTAAGGACAGGATTTTCAGTAGTGTCTAAATCCTATTGATTTTCAATAAGAAAGCTCCACTGTACATCCTTCCTCTGTTATAACCCTTAGCTACTGCAGAGACACTGGCTGCTAAAACCTGCAGTGTCCTGAGAGTGCCTGAAATAAAACACCTACTAAATACTAAGCAAAGCCAAACAGTTAATCACTACAATTTTAAGTCTGGCTACAGAGACATACAAGATGCCTACAAAAGACAATCTCCTGAGCACATGAAAGAAGAACTTCCTGTAATGATCCCAGTTAGTGATTACTTTCAAGACACAGACTGTAGACATCAGCCAATATGATCAATCAGGTGTGGCAAACTGATGAAGACACAGTGTTAAACACGCAGGCACAGTTCTTTGAAACCTTGATTTTTCTATCACACAACTTATTTATGTCTTTGTAAAACTGATGAAGACACAGTGTTAAACATGCAGCCACAGTTCTTTGAAACCTTGACTTTTCTATCACACAACTTATTTATGTCTTTGTTTACCTCTTTTCCCCAAAAGTCACGTTAAAGAGTTATATGACCTTGTAGTACATATGATGCTAGAACAGTTTTCCATAAAGCAGCAGGAACAATTGCACAGGGATCTGCATTCAAAAGGGACCACTTGGCAGCACACTACCATGGCCTTTCCCCTGTCATATGCTCAAAGCCATTGCTACCCAATGCATATTTAACTTCTGTTCAAAATAGATTTGCAAAATTAACCTATGTCTTTTACATGGTGGTTGCTAGCCAGAAAAATTAACATCCAGTTAAGAAAAATCTAACCTTTATGAACTCGAAGCTTGTAAAAGCCTTCATCCTGAATACCTCAGATGAAATTGAAAGAATATTTATATAAAAAACCTTGCAAATTTACTTCTTTATCACATTCAAGTGCTGAAACATATGATGTACTATGCATACGAAGGCAAGTAGTGATCTCTGAATTTACATGGCATTATGGAAGCCAAAACTTGCTTTCATGTGGTACATTCTCAACCCAGCAATGAATTAACTTGGTGTATACCGAGTTATATTCTGACAGAGGCAGACAGGGAAAGAACCAACTGAAAAGACATCTGCTACTCCAAGTTTAGCATGAAACAGCCTTGTTGTTTAAAAAAAAACAGACTCGTTTTCTTTATTCACCTTGTGAGTAGGAAGGACAGAATGGTGTGGGAACTGAGAAGGTCCCCCTCTGGACACCAAAACATCCCAATTTCACTCTGAGAAGTAAGAAACACTGTGTATATAAATACTAAGTTGTTCTTGCACTGTGTAGTAACGGTGTGAACAAGCAGTTCACAGATAAAATCACCTGAAATATGTGTAGATAAGCATCACAGGAGTGACTAGCACTGAAACCCACAGCCAAGATTCACAGGTTTTATTCTCAACTGCACCTATAGGTTAGATGCCTCTCAGCAGTTTATTTTTCATGCAAGATTTTAAAAAATTCAAGGGAAAACTGCTACAGATATTGAGTATTGGTAAGATTTCCAACCAATCTGTAGCCTATTTTCTTCATTCTGTTTTTTTCATCTGTGGAATATAGAAAGCATAGAAGGGTACGCTTCCTTTCTAACTAAACTATAAAGATAGAAAACCTGGTTTTTGCAAAGAACCAGCCCATCAATTTTTTTTTTCATCCAGGTTTCCAGTTAACTTATTTCTATGATATTGAAGTGAAAATTTAAAAAAATATATTCCGCTTAACAATAAAATTCACTACTGATGGCAGATATTTGTAGTAAACTTCAGATAAGAATATAGCTACGTAATGATGTTTGCAGCCCTAAGCGGCAAAGCTTCCTTAGCTTGTCATAAAAGGTACTTTCTTGTCATCCATTCCCTTTTATGCAAATAAATGTAAAAATAAATAGTTTCAGGCATATGATCAAAACAAACATGATGCAAAACCATTATTAGATAATGATTGCCTCTTGTCCGTTTCCACGATGCAGCAAAAATTTGGTCACAGTGAATAATTTTTACTGTTCATCACAACCTGGAAGGATATGTTAAGTTTAGTTTCTTTAGCCTTAGGTTACTCAAATGACTATCACAGCACACACTGAGTTTAATTCCAAAGCTTTAAAAACACTGCTGCCTGTCTGAGTTCACACAGGTACAAAATATCTCTATTAGAAAGTCAATTTAACATTGTAATTGACCATGGGAATCGAGACTTCTGGGGGTTTACCCTCAGATGCATGTTTAAATATGCTATTTGCCAAGAGTAGAGGATGATGAATACACTGCTGTGTCAAATAACCATGATATATGTACACAGAAGAGGTACAGTGCAATACTGAAAGTAGGACGCTATCTCTGCTTATGATGAATGGATAATCTCAATGTTTCTATGTGTATTAGAAATAAATATACTCAATTACTGGTCCAAAAAACTATTCAGAAGCACACTGTAGTATTCACATGAGATGAGAAGCAAGGGAATTCACTGAAACAGCTACAGGTTATCCACTGTTGACAAAACAGGTTGAATAATTTCATGGGTATGGCATAGACTGAGATACAGATTTCTTCATTTAATGTATATAACTTTAATTTAGAAACTTATGGAATATCAGTATGGATACAAAAGTCTACTGCTGCTCATTCTGTTCACATGGACTGTGAAAAGATCCATTTTCTTTGCTCAGAAACTAGCTATGAAGAAAAACACCACAGCCAGAGAGAAATTTCAGGCAGGAAAAGCAACACAATGAAATTTGTTAAACATAACATTCTGCAAATAAAAACTTTTTGACAGGGAAAGGTGAAAATCTAGTATTCACAATTTGTACTAATGTTTCCAGCAAGCAACTTGGGTTTG
This sequence comes from Nestor notabilis, assembly GCF_000696875.1. Lineage (NCBI taxonomy): Eukaryota > Metazoa > Chordata > Aves > Psittaciformes > Psittacidae > Nestor > Nestor notabilis. Next base: position 297,019 of record NW_009910520.1, read on the forward strand.
TTTGTGATTTGTCTGGGGTTTTTTTTCTGTAACCAGAAGGTTGTGCTGGAAGTGATAAAGCTGATTTAGACTAGTGAAGGTTTCATGCTAGACTTCCATGTAATTTTGTTGAAGGATAAAATAAAATTCTCCTACATAGCTGCACAAGTTAGTATTCTTGTCTTCTAATTCCAAAGAAAACTGTAGAAGTAACCATCAACATGAAATAGAAAGGATAAGTTGGATAATCACAAAGCCTTCAGAAAAAAGAGAGAATTCAGAAACTCTGTATTCAACAGCACCTTAAATGAAAGTCAAAGGTCTCAGCAGAGGAACTTTAGAGGAAGTAAGCGTGCACCCAACGTAAAGCATAGCTTCTCTTCATCTTGCACTTCTTTGGGAGATAAGAAACCATCTCCACAATAAACATCAAATGAAAGAAACCACAACTCCTTGAATTCCTTTGTATTTCATGACGGGACACGCAACCATGAAGTCTAGTTCTACAAGCCTAAATTAACTGCAGTATTTGACAGATCAATCAGTTAACAAATCAACAAATTCAGATGCTATTTGAGCTGAAGAGAGGTTAAGCATCAAGTTTAAAATGGATATCTTTTCACTTTCACTTTTACCTTTAGGTCCTTTGAACAACTTGATCTCTACCACGGTCTCCAGAATAGGCCTTCTTCGACGAACATACAGTCGTACTATGGAGCCAGCCTCTTTTAGGGCCTCCACGGCTTTGCTGTGTGAGACTTCTGACACGTCGACCTCGTTCACTCGCAAGATGCAATCGTTGACCCTACAAGAAAAGCAAAGGACCATAGGTACTAAATGCTTCAGCTGCTGCTTTGGACCAAACACAGATGTTTGTCACCAGTGCTGTAAAACAGAGCACGCTCCATTGAGAAGCCTTCCCGCTGCCAGACTTGATGCGATATGCTTCATTAGCAATGAGAGAGAACCAGAACACTCAGTCCCTCCAAAAAACATAACTGATTCACCTACACCTACCATCCTCCTTCATAAATTGGGGTTGGATCTACCAGAGTGATAGAAATGAGTAATAAACAACTTGTCTTTACAGACTTCATTAAACAACCTTTTTTTCTAAACAATATAATCAAGTTACAACCTTCATGCTGCACGCTACTACTACGGAAGTTGCTCTTAAAGGAAATCAGTTATTTAATTTAATACAGAGAGACCACTAATTGTTCAAATACCTCCTTAAATCTCTCATATTTCTTCATCAGAGCCAAGGAATTCTAAGTTGTCAAAGTAAAAATGCTGTCCTACAAGAAGCAGACAATTTAAAAGAGAATGTTTCATGCTAAATAATTTGCGTAAATGTCATTCTTTATGTTTTCATCACTAACTATAGACTCCAGGATCTGCTATGTGGTAATAGCATCTATTTTTCATAGAATACTAATAAAATTCCCTCATATTCTTACTTTGGGAATTTACTGTATTATCTGAGGATGAACTAATACATTCACCCTCAAAAATGTCCTGGTTAAATGGAGCATTATTCTCCTTGTCTGACAGATATGTCCAAGTTGGAAAGGAAATCTACATTGAGAGCAGTAAAATCCATCTCCAAAGCAGCAGGCTAATGACTTAACTGCTGGGCCATCCTTTCTCTGCAAATGAGGGTAACTGAGAAGAGCAAATTCCAAAGAACCGGATGAATTGAGATGCCACTGTTCTTGTGAAGTACATTTATTATGAAGAGGCCTCTAAGTATTTTGGGTACAGAAGGAAAAGGCGTATGTAAATTAATGTGTTCTTCTGCATATCTGAAAGAACAATCAGCAAAGAAAATATTGGCTGCTAAAAATATCCCCATTTCTGCTACATTTCTAGACATAAAGATCAGCTATCAAACGGGTCCTCTTTGCAGCAGAAGAATACTTGAGCTGGGTATTGCTCAGGAGTCTTAGCATATGAAGGGAGAGCAAGCTTTACCTGAACTCAGTAGTTTAGGATGGATTTTTGTTATGTTCTTGTGCTGCTGTTTTTGTTCAAAAGCTAAGCAACAAAAAGACCACAACTATTTGAAACCAAGGACCTTCTGTGTTATCAGCCTGTCGGAAGAACATTTACAGGGGAAAATGGTGATAGCAGCTTTTATTTGACAACTGGTTGAACCTGGAAAGGACACAAAATTGATACTTCCCTTCTGACAAAAAGTACTGTATTGCAAAGTTCCCGGTTTTTATTCAATGGTTAGTTTTGGTGCTTTCCTTCAATGTCAGAAGTATTAATTTTCCAAGTGTTTAATTGTGTGGTTTGGATGTCAAATTAGTAAGTGCTCTAATATAAATGGTTTCATTCTTTAGAACATATCCAGCTAGTTCTTCCCACTCAGAAAGGCAGTAATTATGTCTAAGCTGCTATTCTTTCTCTTGATATTACTATAGGCTTGATTCTTGTCAAATTTATGACTTATTTTTGCCATATCTGCAATACAATTGGCTATACCATACTTTGTGAACAAGCTGTAGGATCTTAACCATTGGATGGCTATGAAGATAAAAACATAGAAAGAGATTATAAAAACATGGAAAGAGATTATAAAAACAGCAAAAAGGAGGATTACTTGTATTTTGTTTTCATATACTCTGTGCCCTGCACTGATGAATATTGATATTACTTGATCCTATCTACCTAAAACTCCCATAAAGTCACTAGTGTTAAAGCTCATAAGGGTTCCTATTAAGTAAAAAGTATACCTTTTGGAGAAACTCAGTAAACAACATGGAATTAACTTCCCAAAATCAGTAAGCCACACACCCCCATCTACTGAAAAAGCAAGACCTTCTAGAAAAGGACATGTACACTCCAACAGAAATCTCACCTTGGTGGCTACAATTTGAGTTATCAAGTTGTTTAGAACAGTAAGACTATCTTCAACAAAAAATGGACAGATTAATACTACTAGTGCAGGATGAATACAAGAGTGAGAGAATACAAAGCTGATCCAGTGATAGAAATACTTTCATACAAGGTATTTTGTTTGTATACAAACTTTGTCAGCACAGAATTAGCAAGACAACAATTACTCTATCCAGTCTGCTGTGACAAACACGTCCACAGCTACATATCCAGCTACACCTTTCCAAACCTGTAGGTTTTCTTCCTTCCCCACAAAGATGAGGGGTTTAGTTCTCATAAATATAATAAATACAATATTCAATAACACACATGCACATGCACAAGTGTGTGCACAAACATATGTGCCTGTAGAGTTCTGCGGGCTTTAACACAGTCTTTTGGAGGGCATGCTGACCCTGTCCTAGAAGAACAGAACATAATGATCTCAGAGGTCTAAGAATGTTCTTTGAGAATATTTAGACCTCTAAAACAGCAGTTCATGGTACAATGAAATAAATGACATAAGCTGGTGAGACGACTCCAACCTTAACGGCTAAATGATTCTTGTATTATTAGTAATTTAGAAACTCCAGAATATTTTTTAAATTTAGAAACATGGAGCATTTAGAATTAAAAAAAAACGATTATTCATTAAAAAATACAACTTCAAAGAACCAAAATAAAGGAAGAAAGCTGAAGCAGCATGTCAATACACATACTGCGATGTCGTATTTTTCTTCTTAATTCTATGCAGAAGGTTTCCAGGGCCAGTACTTGGCATAACTGTTATTATCCAAAGACAGAAGCTGTGAGAGTGGGTTTGGTATATTCTCTTCTACTATTTAAACTACAGTTCCCCCTCCGTAATAACTCTGCACTATAATTCTTGCAACAATGCAAACTTAAAATAATAACAGCAAAAAACCCTAAAATCAGTAAATCCAGTTTAAGAAAAGTCCTTCAAATGATCAACTGTATGGCCTTACCACTTAGGGTCAAAATTATTCTGCCCTTGAAAAATGCTCTCCAATATATTTTCTTGGCTTCATTGAGATATTTGTGTGCCAACTGTACAGCACTCATACATGGATTCTTTTCCACATCTATCTCAAAATCTTCCTACGGCCTATAGGTGAGTATACACTATATGCAGAAGTTAGTTTCAGGCACAGTTTCAGACCTGTGCCAAGGAGAAGACTGCCTCATAATCCAAGATAGTACTACAAAAGTCCAACAAAAGAGATCCTTATAGTTTCACTAATACCTAGAGTAATCCAACCCCCAAAAAAATCTAGGCAAAAGGAAAATTGTTCCAAGAAGACTTTCCTTATTTCCACAACAAGTTACCATAAATATATTTTGCTAATATTTAACCATTTCTTTAACTGTGTCAGCACTTTTAAACTATTGCCATTCTACTTGTAAGTCTTAATGCCGTATCTTTAAGTAAGATCAACAGACCTTTAAGTAAGATCTATTCATAGTTATTTTTTAAGATTGCAAAAATTGTAAAAATTTCTAATGACTTGTAAAAAGTTCTAATGAGAGAGAAAGCAGAAAAGTAAGTTTTAAAGTATTTTAAGCTACAGCTCACGACTTTTGCAACACTTAAGAACCTAGAGGAAATTTGACTTTCTCTAACTGCATGCGAAAATACACTTAAAAATTATTCAGATGCAGAGCTTCAGCTGCTAAGATGTAACAATATAATATCAGCATCTGCTGATGAAAAAGGTTCACAGAGTTCTTGACTAAATTCAGTTATGTTTCAATGAAAACAACATGATTAGAAGTATTCTGGAGAATGCATGTGTCATGCTGAAGAAAATAATGAAAATATGTTCTAACCATATTTTAACAGAACATAAGCCTAAAAGCAAATGTTCGTGCTATTGTTTCCTTGTAAAAGAGGGACTTCATATCTGAATTCAGCACAGCATATAAATCTCTGATTAATTTTTGAGGTACAAGTAATCCTAATTCTATTTTAGCCAAAATACTTACACAGGGACTTAGTATTATACATATGCTTAAATTTATTCAAGTCTGTAAAATCACCCATGCAGGTGATTCTACAGGATTACCTGATTAACTCAGGTAATGGCTGAGTTAGAACGAGTTAGACAGCTCTTCCACGACATAGCTCATCTAAACACTTTAACAAAATAGATGTATGCTACAAGGCTTTTGTGACATAATTCAGATATGAAGGACCATGCATGCTAAAATATAGAACACATACCAAGACAGTTACAATTGATACTAGAAATATCAATATGAGAGAGATTTTGCCATTAAGGCGGAAAGTCAGACACACAGAGGGTTACGCGTAATTGTTGCTGCCTTCAAAGCAAATAAGGGCTTGGGTTGAGTAAAAATACCATTCTTTAAGGCCTTATTCCAAGTGTGTTCTAAACATGACCACCTTCATCTGAATTTCATGTTTACTCTTTTCTAGAAACTGTGCAGACATCCTTGAAAAGCCAGTAATTGCTTCAGTCAAGTTGTAAGTAAACAAGACGAGTGCAATCCTTAGGCACTTACTAGAAATATAGTAGGTGACAACTGGTAATGATTATTCTGTTCACTTGTTCTGTGCAATATGGTGCCCTGAAGAGAAACCCAAAGCAGCCTCATGTGGCATCAAAGAGCCCCAGAAGATCAAATGGTCCTGCCAAGACACATTAGACAACTCGCAGCTCCGTAAAGGAGCTAGTTGGAACCAACTACGGACTTGGGAACAAGGGAATGATTTGTGCTCCATGGGACAACACGATGACAGTAAAAGCTACAGTAATCCAAGTGTCCTAGACACTTTCAAACTAATCGGCAGCTTATTAATGGGACAGCCCTGCTTCTCATAGACAGAATCATAGAAATCACAGAATCATAGAATCACAGACTGGTTTGGATTGGAAGGGACCTTACAGCTCCTCCAGTTCCAACCCCCTGCCACGGGCAGGGACACCTTCCACTAGAGCAGGTTGCTCCAAGCCCCTGTGTCCAACCTGCCCTTGAACACTGCCAGGGATGGGGCAGCCACAGCTTCTCTGGGCACCCTGTGCCAGCGCCTCAGCACCCTCATAGCAAAGAATTTCTTTCTACCATGCTTTTCTACTGCAGAATGGTCAAGATTAACAGGTTATTTCTAAGGATATCTAGCCTTTCTTTTTTCAGATGACTTCTCAGAAAAGCTTAAATTGATACAGGCTTTATTTATTCTTTACTCAAATCTTAGAAATCAAGGTGAAAATACTGTTATTAAGGGAGAATCAGTGTAAAGCTATGGAATACACTGAGCAGATATATACCTCTATATATCCGTATGGAGGTATCAGGTAGACAACAAAAGTAAGAGACAGAAGACTAAGCTTCCACTATGTTTCTTTGCTCTTGCATTGTTTAACCTTTTCAGACAAAGTTTCCTTTGGAAAGGGTTGATACTTTCTTTCTTCAAGAAGGTGCAAGAACAGAGAACTTTAAGCAGGAACACAGGATTATAGGTGACAAGCTGAAAGGACTATCATCCTTTCTTCAAGAGAGCAGCAAATAATATAAATATACTGCCTCACCCTGACTCTAGGAGCAGTCTAGTCTATTAGTTAGGAAAGACTGACTCTCTGTCCCCTACCTTCTTCTTTACTTCTATTTGTACCCTTCCTATCCCACAGTAAGTAAAATTTACAGCATACAGGGATAAAAAATGTAATTACTGGTACTGGCCCATATAATTATTTCCAAGAGGAATAAATCATTATTTTTTAAAATTTCAAATTCAGAGTAAAGGATCTCAAATTTACTACAGCAGCCTTCAGATCTGTCTTGCCCATTACAGAACATAGAGCTAAAACTAAATGCCAATGATATGTATGTACCACAAGGCATACTGTTTCCTTAGGTATAGTGACCCTTAGACACATGATCCAATTTCTGTAGCAAATTCACATACAGCCTCAGGCCCCTTCTTGACATTTTAAAGCAGTATAAAACTATTGCTATGTCTACTCTAAAAATACAGAGATAAAACTTAACAGTAGAAAAAATTTCTGGCTATTTCTGGAAGCAAGAGAGTGCTTCTGGAAATGTCTGATGAAGGTACCAGACAATCCTGTCTCAAAATTTGTCACTTATGTACTTTATAATGAAATTCAAAATATGGAATGGTTACTAACTGAAAATGATACTTGATAAAAGCTACAATTTGGGGTGGGAGGGAATAATTTGTGAATGAGGCAGCAGAATTTGAGCTGAACTTAATAAAAATCTGAAACCATAGGAGTGATTTTGCTTTAAATATATATGCAAATAGTGGTACAATAAAACGATAACTCAACTGTATTTATCGTGAAGGAACTATCTGAAGTGTCGAATCTAACCTATGCTTTTAGCAAGAGTAGAACTGGTTTTGAGGAAAGTAAGGACTAAACCCACTATGTTTTATCTGTAGGAGAAAAAAAATAATCCTTCAGTGCTCTGAATTCTTCAGCAAGTTGCACTGATCTGTTGTGATGAAGTAAATTGAAAAAAATATAATCTTTTTTCCCCAAAATGCTGACCTGGTGCAACCCTGAGCAGGTCATTTAATTTCTTTTATTCATATCTTCAAATAGAGGATTAAAACCCCACCTGCATCCCACTTCCTTTGTCTCCTTGTTTACAGTCTAAACAAACTTTCCAGAGGAGAGTCTACACCTTCTTGGCTCATCTCAAACAGGGACTAACCCTCAGTGCAGCCTCTAGGCATACTCAGCATAAATAATAGATAGCCAACAAAAGCAGCTCCCTGCCTTTTCCCGGCTGTGCTCACCCTTGTAACCAGTCTTCAGAAGTGCGAGAAGAAGGGCAAACACTTCACCGTGTACAAAGCTTGCGCTCTGTGTATGTTTGTGAGTGTACAAAGGCGGGAACTAAACTCTTGCACAGCATTCCTGTAAGTACATACACCCAGATGGATGATGCTTTCTCCACCTGCATTGGCAAACCAGTTTCGGTGTGTTGGCTGCGGGAAGCCTGAAGGCTGGAGCACGGATGAGCTAACTAGTCTTGCCAAAAAGCAGGGTGTGCTTGTTTAAGTGCAGTGCTGTGCTCCCGCAGCCTCGCAATTCATACCAGCAATTGGAATGATTTTCAGCCCAGGGACCAAAGTAAATAATCTTACAAATGTTTCTGACTTAAGTGTATGTGTAGGTTTTACTACTACATAATTAAAACCCAGCCTGTCCTTCTGCATACCACCAGCCTTCAGCCTGCAACTGCTGCCATGAGGTTCTGGAGGGTGAACTGAAGTTCTCTTAGTTACCCCCACAGGTCACTGTTCATTCCTTTGGCTTTTTGCAGTGGTTTTGGCATAGAAAAGAGCCACTTATCTTTCCGACTGAAAGTCATTCTCTAGTGTTTTCCTGCCTAAATGGTAGAATGCAAAAGCAGCAGAGGAGCAGCAGCAGCAGTCTGTGCACGCAAATCCAGCTCACTCCCTCTGGATCGGTGCAGCATCTCAGTCACTTTTCTAATTCCCATTCCAGGACCCACTAGCACAAAGTCCTAGTCCTTGTCCTCCAGGAGGTTGCATGAGAAAGCAAAAAGCACAAAGGAAATTCCACTTTTATATACCAGGGGCACAGTGATAGTTTAGGAGGTGAAAATGTCTATTGTAATGCAGTCAAAAATTTCAGATCACATCCAGAAGGGCTTAAGGTCAGAGCAGCGTGACTTGCAGGTGTGCTACCACAGGACTTTGAGTTTTATTTCACTTCCAGAACAGAGGCTGGAGTCCAAATTGTCAGGGAATAATTCAGATTCCAGAAAATACTTCTGAATATCAGAACGTGGTACTGCCCGAAATGACTGTGTTTCCACATCCTCTTAATGATGTGACCTTGCTGAGACCTGAGACCCAAGAGCTACTGAACTGCCACAAGACATTTACATTTATTGTCCTTCACTACTGCTTTAGCTAGTCATCGATATATTTTCTTTAAACAACAGCCATCTTAGTGAAGTGTCAATGTATTAAAGGGTCTGAATGATAGTAATTGAATTTAAAACACAAGTGACTGGTAACAGTATTAGGAAGAACATTAGCAGAGCAGGTCCTCATCATAAACAGCATCTCTTTACACCTTCTCCCTATGTTTCATTTAGACTCTAATGTCTATTTTTGAAGTTGCAAGTCAGAAACAGACAGTGTACAACAGACAGTATAATTAGGAATGGAAAAGTCCCTGCAGCCTTCAGACTGTTAGAAGAAAATATATTTAGAAGCTTGAGTATGTTCCTATTCACAGACTTTCAATAGAGAACACATCAGTATTTGGTTTGGTTTTGAAGTAGGGGTTTTTTTGCCTTTTTTAAAGGTCTTAAATTCAGCTCTAAGACTTCACTCCAGGCACTAACTTAGCTAAAAAGCAGTTTATCTGTTGTTTAAAATACTTTGGATCATTTCTGCATCCTAGTCTAGTTCTGAGAATTTCTTGGGGCAAGGCAGGGCTCTCCTTCAGTTAACCCTTTCTGCCACACTGAACAGATCCTTTTATGCTTTTAGGCAGCAAAGTGTCACAGCAGCTTTTATCACAGGGTGTCTGTTTGTTCGGGTGTGTTTCTAAACACCTCTTGGTTGAAAATACCCACCAAGCTAATATATAGAATCCAAGACAGACTGACCCCAAATGCAGTTCATATTACATCAAATTGGCACAGTGAAATCCTATGCAGAGATATCCAAACCAGCTCAGGCACTGACAGAGTATACCTAGCATGGAAATCCACCTGGATCAATATTTTCCACATGTCTACAGCCAGTTACCAGTGGTAAAAGACCATATTAATGCAGCTCTGCAATGTTGAGCTCATTTAGCACTAGCTTGAGTTCCTGCACAATCTGCCATGCAGTGACTGATTTCAAGAGGGGGCCCACTAATGGCTACTAACGGGAATAAAAACAGAATAGAGAAAAGAACAGTCACAACCCTGTAGTGCCAAATCCTCTCCTATAGATTGAAATCAGAGTCCTCAGCTCCTGGCAGCACACATGACTACGCAGCAAGGCAAGACCATCATTTGCCACCCAGATGCACCTTACTGTCCATGACCCTACTGAAGGCCAGGAGGCTCACCCAGAAATGAAATCCTTTGCCTAATGAAAACACCTGAATGTTTACACTGTAAGGAAGATAAAAGCTATATGAAGTGATAATCCAGACCAGGGGTACATCCTGCCTGCTCTTTCTTTCCAACTTTCCAACCAGATGGTAAAGCGTTAACACAGTATGTTCCCCTAATACATTTTCAGCTGCTGATAACTCTGGTCTTCCCTGAGTCAGAGAAACCTTTTTCTTTCTTTTTCATTTAATAACCCTGGATAGATTCTTCTTCCACAAATTTGTTTAACAGCTTTCAAAACCCACATAAACTTTTAACATCCACAGTGTCCTGTCAATGAATTCCACAGCGTTGCTACCAGTTAAATAAATACCTCTTTATGAGTAGTTCAACCTGCTGCTTATTAGTTTCATCTGATGTCTCCAAATCCTTTCATTAGAACAGACAGAAAACATTGCTCCCTGGTCATCCTGTTTCTCTCCTGTAGTTAGGAAACAGGACATAATCTCTTACATCTCATAACTGATTTTTCCACACAAGAAAAAAGGCCCTGCTAGACAAACTTTTCAAGCCAAAGGCATATAGCTGAACTACTGGTAACACTAATTTAATTTCAAGAGATGGAAACACCACCACCCATCTTTCTACTTATCTGAATGCCTCTTGGGTGTAACACCTACAGATTTAAAACTGAACTCTGAAAAGTTATATAATCATAGAATGGTTTGGGTTGGAAAGGACCTTAAGATCATCTAGTTCCAACCCCCCCTGCCATGGGCAGGGACACCTTCCACTAGTTGTTTTCATTATGTTTTATTTCCTTGACAAAAATGACATTGTTTTATGCTGAATAAATTTTCCAGTCAAACCAAAAATAAATTTCATTCTAATACGCTTTGTATTGAAATAAAACTGAATAAAATAAAAGGTTAGACAGTCAGGGAAACAAAAAGCAAAACAACAAGCTGCTGTCTTATTATCCATTATCATCTCCTAGAAGAACACTTTTAACTATCTTTTTTTCCATCACTGAAGCTGTTGTGTTTTGGATAATGTAAGGCTCTTCTTAAACTGCAGTAAAAATCTCTCATTATTCAGGAAAGCATCCTCAATCACAAGACTAGAAGGAAATTCTGCTTCTTGCTTTGGTTTGATGAAATCTTTAAATATGTTACAGAAATTGTACCAACAATAGGAACTAATGGACATGCTTGTAAGGTTGCTGCTGGGGAGTGCTTAGACATCCATAGAGAAGAGACCCCAGTCCACAACCTCTACCTGCCTCTCAGAACAGCCAGCTCACTGCAAGGCTGCTCTGGCCCAATTAACCTTTACTTATCTTTGAGGAAATGAAACAACTTTGGAAGGAAAGAATAAAATACATTGATTTCATAGCCCCGCCAGTTTAATGGTCTGATTAGTCCTCTGGAAGACGTGGGCTCATGCTCCCCAGAGCGAGAAGGATGGTGAATGCAGGTTTCCCTTCAGAAGTGAGGTGAAAGGTGAAGTTGCTGCTATTTTCAAGAATGAATGAAGCCCCAATTTACTCTTTTTCCTTTCCCACTGAAAAACAATTGGGACCTCTTTTGGTATCAAAAAATGTTTGCTCAGCTTTAGATTAGCATTCTGAAGTCTTTTTAGACCTGACGTTTGCAGATAGCAAGTTTTTACGCAGTGATGCTGGCCAGCACTCCACTGAGAAACGCTCACAGAGCAAGGGAGGTTAAATAATAGCTTATTTAAACAATAACATGCTAAACAAAGAAACTATATAATTTAAATAAATTGCCAGATATATTGAAAACTTTTAAAAGTTTACTAGTGCCAAATGCACTAAGCATTTGTATTTTCAACTCCTGATTTCCAAAAATACTTGGTAAGCACTTAATCTGAAGCAATTTTCAGCTGTAGGAGTTAATTTGTTAACAAACTATCAAAATTAATACTAATTTCACCAAAAAATCATAATTTGACCTTATAATTATTATTATTATTTGAAGCTACATAAAAGCTGAAGTTTCATAAACTATATGTATGCTCACTGCATGGTACTGACTTGGTGTTGCTCTAAAATATACTCATGATGACCTCATGCTACATGGTCAGTAACATCCAGAAGCTAAAAATGGTGGTAAATTCCACATCAACCTCAAATATCATTCTCTACATCCTCACCACAGGAAAAACAAAACCAAACAAACTCATGCAGTTAAAATTTCTCATGTATTTACTTGAAGATTGAACCAAGAACACCACTACGAAAAAGTGCCATTCTTTTTGCACCTGCTAAAATTCAGAGGTTCAGGATGCTCCACAGATAAACCTACTGCAGAGAGAGGACACAAGCAAAACCCCACTTGGTTTAATGTCTCCCAGAAGAGCCACATCTCTTCACACACACTTTGAGAGTGGGAAGTAGTTATTACTTAATGGTAGCTCACCTCACAGGGTGTAGCTATATGGGGTTGAGGGAGGAGTAGCTGACACCCATTCAATTTGCACACAGACTCAGGCATAAACTTTTACAAGTCAAGTCTAAATACATCTCCAACAGAAGGACCTCTCCTTTCATTTTTTTCTTCAAAACCTCCTGAAAGCAGACTGATACCCTGTTGCTTGTTCTAAACCATTTATACTGCAATGATGTTCTGTGACATTAAGTCTTGAGTTATTGCTTAGCTAGCATAACTCAAGGCAAATGAACTCTTTTGCTTGGTAAGCCACACCTATAGTAATTTTGCACAGAGTTTATGATCTTTCACTTCATACATTATTGCTTTTAAAATGCTCCCTGCATGAGATAGGCTCCTCTCCCCCCTGCATAAGTCACATCCTTTTCAAGGGATGTCCCTAATCCTTCAAGTTCAGGACTGTGATACACAAACGTATGTACACTTAAAGCTGCTGGGCTGGGGGATGAGCCCTTCCCTTTGCAAGACACACCGGTATAAAAGACAAAGCAAAACACTTCTCCCCCCATAAAAGACCATTTTCTACTCATCAGACCCGCAATTCCCACCTTAACTTGCTGTAAATCAAGTAGGACTTTACTAAAACTAACAGCTTTGCAGAACAGACACAAGTGCGAGGTGACGGAGGCCGGTGACGCCGGTCACTGGCCAAATGCCCGGTTAGCAATTGATCCGCTGGTGGGCCAGGAGCCCATGAGTTCCCTTCATGACAGCGAGGGGAAGGCAGCAGAAGCAGGCACCAAGTGTAGGCAAGAGAGGGCAGGAAGGGGAGGGGGAATGCAGAGGGTGGGCAGGATGCTGGGGCTGACACAGGCTCTTAAACTTAGGTCAAGTTTTCTTATCAACCTCTTAGTGAGGTCTATAGGAGCTACTATTTCCTTTTCTATTCCCCACCTCCCCCAAATTAAGTTGCTTCTCCCACCCTGCGTTTCTCCTCCATCTACATTTCTCCTCCAGCTCGACCCTCAGCTGTGATACCCTTTGCTCTTACCACATTTTTCCATTCCTCCGTCCGTTCTCTACCTCCCCAGTTATCCTCAGTCTCTCTGCGGCTCGCCTCCTGC
>NW_009910520.1:310544-325296 GCF_000696875.1 Nestor notabilis
CCCCGCCCCCTGCCACTGCCATGTAGGATGCTTTCCCTCTGAAACTACTCCCACTAGGAACCGAGCTCTGGAACTCCCAGCGCATCCAGCCTCCGTGGCAGCTCGGCTTGGCGGCTCTGGCAGCCGGCAGAGGCAGCAGCTTCTAATGGTGGCCAGAAGGAAAAACTTCAGCTCACAGAACAAGTATTTGTGTCTGCCCTTCAAAGCCAGAGGCCAAAATGGGACAGCGGAGAGGCAAAGAGAAAAAGGAAGTGTGGGTAGCTGTGGGGTGTTGTGAGAGGAAGGTGCTGGCATAAAGAAAGGGCAAAGAAAAACAAAACTCTGTAAAGTCTGAGATGAATGAAGACACCAGGAAGCCGAGAAGCTCCTCCCAGCTGCAGGGCTGCTCTGCAGGTAGTGGAAGATGCCCCAGGCCAGGCTCTGTAGGTGTGGTACAGAGCAGGGATGGCTTCGCAGCCCTGACTTACCCTCTGAGCCCTCCGGTTTATCTGGCTCCAGCACCAAGCAGGGGCTTTGAGGCCCCGAGGCCCAGGGAAGAGCAGCTTCTTTGGCTTGGCCACAGCGAGCTCACTGGGGGAGGATGAGGCTCTTCCTTGGGACCCACATACGCTTTGCCTACGGAACACACAGATCCACTCAGTTGTTCCTCACCCGTGCTTAAAATCCTCCCAACTGACACCAGCACTGTCTGCAGCGCATTCAGGTTTGTGCAGGAAAACCAGTTGCAACAGATAACCCAGGAGGCAATTCCGGATTCGGTATTTTTTGCGAGCACTTTTCATCTCGGGCTTTCAAAGTGTTTTGCAAATATGAACTCGCTTAAGCTTCCCCACAACCCCCGTGAGGCAAAGATAATGATTGCTATACCCATTTTACAAATGGGGGAACTTCAGCACAAAGGAAGAAAAGTGCTGCCGCAGATCAAGCATAGCAAGTTGAGAACAAAACTGAGCGATCCTGCCTCCCAGGCGCTTGCACTAACAAGTAGAAAACCCTCCCTTCCGCTCTGGTTTGATTGAGAGTAGCTATTCCAAACAAAGGTGTAGCATTAAAGTAATGGAGAAGAAAACGTGTAGATCAAGTTCAGTGAGAAGCTTCAGGAGCTTCAGAGCATCAGTACCATCAGGCTGCACATTTAACACAGAGCGAGCTGCAACTTGGAGGAGAACGCAGACAGGTAAGTAGGAAAAAAAAAAGCCCCCAAAGCTTGCTCTTTGTGATGGTTTGATTAAGAGTGAAATGCAGAATGGCACGATGGAAGCAACACATCCAAACAAAGTACTTGCACATCTTGCAAATTTGATATTAAAACATGCCACGGGGACATAAATGTAAAACCCCTGCTCCTAGCATCTGCAGTAGAAGTGGAGTGAGGAATGTGTCAACAGTGATGAGGTATTGTCAGGAAATACAGTTTGGCTTAAGCCTGAGAAGCCAAAGTGTTGATTCAACCACAGCCTAGAGTTCTGATGGGGTACGAACAGGCTGTGTTCATACTCACTGTGTATCGGTGGTTTTGGCTGTCAGAAGCAAGAAGTTGTCCAAGCTTTTCTCTAAAAATTTTGGAATAAGATGTTTGCTGATTATAAGGAACATAACTAACATAACTATTTTTACTTAATTATTTTATTTATTATGATAAGTCAGGTTTTTTTCATCCAAAATCTTGTTTTCAGGTTTGGTGGGGAATTAAACGAAGAATTCAGCAGTACCCCAGAGGGTTCCACCTGTCAAGTACAAGAACAGATGTGAAGTGTTTTTTTTCCTTGACTAACACTAGGCTCCATAGAGAGCTGATGATTCCTAAGGTGTGTAACCACAGAAGGCTTCTTACTCCAGATAAATTGCCACTGAGCTATTTAAATTCCTAACTACAGTAGCAGTGCAAACACGTTGATGAAATAATCGCTGGGATTTGGCTGCATGGTGCTGTTCTGCTGCTTGCAGCGCTCTGGGGTGATTGTAATGTCAGGCAGGATGGGTACTAAAGGAACTCCTGGGAGAAAGCTCTGTTAACCAGTTCAGTACCACTGCAGGAAATACATAGTGCAATGGGCATTATACAACTGCAGTGTACCTGAAGTCCTAATAACATGCTATGTTGCTCAAGTAGCATGTTATTAATAGCATTAATATTAATAACATTAAAAATGTTACTAATAACATTCACAAGGAGTGGTTTCAAGTAATAGAAAACACTTCAGAATCTTACAGGGGGAAGAAAGTGATCCTTTGTGTTACAAAAGAAAATGACTACAATAATGTCCATCCCTGCTGTCTATAAAGAGGCCCCTAAAATTCACCAGTTTCAAATACCACAAGCCAGAGAGGTTCCTTCTTCTTCTCATTAAATTCTGTTCTCTTTACCTTAGAATTCAGCTGTTAAAACATAATTTCCCTTTCCTTTCTTGCACAGCATCGGAAAACTTTTACAGCCTACCAAATTATTTTGAAAATGGGAAATCCAGAAATATAATCAAATTGAGAGACACACTGGGGCTCTGCAATACCAAACAAGGAATGCAAATTTCACATAGGAAAACAGAGAAAAAGGATTCAGTCAAAGAAAAGTAGTGAAAGCGACAGAGAATTACATGGTAACATTCCATTGATGAGAAGATGTATATGTTGCTAACTTAAAACTTGAGCTATGGTAAGACATGTTCAACTGTAAAAATAATGCGTGAGAATCGGATTTGATTTTGTGATCTGCCTGTTTTCATTTAGATCCCCTGTGGTAATTCGGTCTTTAATTTCACAGTAGCTCAAAAACGATACACACAAATACACAGACAAACAGAGTTAACAAGATCAAACTTCCTAACACAAACCAGAACAGTGTGAGCAGCCAATAATTCATGATGTAATTTATGACTGTTTGCAAAGCAAGCATGTTTTACCTAATGGGGTGAATGTCTCTTTATTAACTTACTACTAAATTAGGTACTGAACTAATAGCATTGTCAGAGGCCTGTAAACAGCACAGATATGAATCAGTGTTTTGTGGCTGCACTGTAATTATAATAACATCCTGAACAAGCTGTGTGCCATTGCAAAGCAAACAGACCCGGTTCTGATAGTCTTAATACAAGAGCAAAAGTTAGCAAACAGAGACTTGGCAGTGAATCACAAAGCAGACACACTTCTGTTTCGATATATAATGATGGTGAGATGAAGCCAGTTGCCTAAGCTGAATTAGAGACACATGACACACGTATCAAGAACATCATCTCTGCTGGGAATAGCTCTTCACATTAATCTGAAAGAGCCCCTAGTTTATTCCTATTATCACTGCCAGTTCACTTCTTAGTAAAGCAATACAGAGCTACAAACACATACCAACAGGCAACAACTGTGCTCCTGCTGCTGCTGGAGGGATTTCGATTTCAGACTATTCATCAGAGGCAAAGCACTGTCAGCACAGCCCACGGGGCAAAGACTGAAGGGGGTCTTTTATCTAGCCAACTGCCAAGTGGAGACTTGCTTCTGTGTCCTCTCTTCCATTCCTTCTTTCCTTTGTGTTTCTCAAGTAAACTGCACACAGCAGTTACACCGGAGTGTTTCTTAATTCCAGTTTTCAAGCTTTGAGTGAACGGCATGAAACTGTAACATTTCCTTTCTGGTTCATCTTTAGTGAAACACAGAACTATTTTTTTTTTAAATCTTGTCAGAATGCAATCTTTACCTTTAAATTATGTTTCTGAATTTGTTTTTTACTAACAAAATATGCATGAAAAAGCATCTTATCTTCAGAGTTCCTCTCTTACTGCATACACCTAGCTAAATTTATAATCCTTTGACACACCGCAGTGGGTTAGTTGACAACTGAAGGGAACACAAATCTCATGTGTTTGAAACTTTTGCTGGTAGGCACTGAACTGAAGCCTGTAAGGCACAGAAATACAAGAGAAGGAATCACTATTCCATTCCAAGTTTTCTCCCTGATTTACGAGATGACTAAGGGCAAGTTATTTCGGTTCTTGTCTCATCCCATTAGCATGTGTATTATGCTGCTTTCCCCACACTGTATCACCTTGAGAGCTGGGGGGAAAAAAAACATTTAATGGGGCTAACTACTATGGTGATGGGAGAATACAGCAGGCCTTAAAAGTGCTGCAGTTTCACAATCCTAAACCTCCCGACAATCAGTAATTAAAATACTATCAGGCAAGACACATTTACAAAGGAAAGACAAACACTGCACAGCTTCAGTACTTTTTAACCCGTGGTGTTCAGATAGATGGGGCTGAGTGTGCTGTTCCCGATTAGTCTGCCAAGCTCTCAATCGATCTACTTTTCTCAACGTATTTAAGTTCTCCTTACAAATATGCACACTTCTAAGGGGAAAAAAAGTAAAATTATAGGTTCAAAAATGGAAAGAGACTGGAAACCAGTTTCCTAGAAGAAAGAATGAATGAAACAGGTTCAGGTCTGGGCAGCTTACCAGGGCAATGTGCCTCCAGGCACAATCACTATCTTCCCTTTGACTCACCCCTCACATCAACCCTCTTTCCTCCCGAGTACAGCTCAGGTTCAAATGCCAAAATAACCTTTGGTACAACATTAACCCCTGAAATTCAAGCTCAAGGCGTCCATATCTATCTGGGAATAAACTCACAATATATATACAGTCACAAATGGAGTAACTGAGTTTTGAATTACAGGTTCTATGAGAGTCCTATGACCATAAGATTTGAATCCTTGTTCTATCGAAGACCTTTGAGTTTTATATCCCAAGAGCTTTTTAAAATTCACATTTTCAAACTTGCCACCATAAAAAAGAAAAGTGTCTTTTCTAACAGCAATAGATAAGGAACTCATACAACTCCCTCAATCCTGCAGACAGAGTTTTAAGAAAAATACCTTTACCATAAGATCAGAACTTGACTGTGAGAAGCTATAAACAGAAAGAATGATACTTGACACAAACCAGTTTTAGTTTATGATTGCTGAAAATAAATTCTTATTTTAAACTTGGTCAGAATAGAAAGCTTTTCATTATCCTTTTACTAATGTTTGTGTTTTCGGTCCAGTTATATCACTACGCTGTGCTTCTACTTCCATGAGCTGATCACTCGTGTTTTCCAGAGTGTGATGAATTTTTTAGAAGCCAGAATTTCACTTATGATCAGTAAGTGTCAATAGAAAGAACTGCTGAGATAGTATATTGAAGTTCTTTGCTTTATCTGGGCAATTGAGGCAATCACTGTACTTTCTTCTCTGACACAAACTCAAATAAAACAAAAAAAGGCACCGAGACATAAATTACTGGAATTCTCTTTCTTCCAGAGAGTAAAAGAAGCCTATGTTCAGAGCTTCTTTATTAAGAAGTAGGTGTTTGCCCATGGACAACTGACATTTGTGAGATAGAAGCAGAAGTTTTTTACGCATCAAAAGTCTTAAAAGATCAAACTGTTGAGAGAAATTCTCCTTCAGCTCAGTGGGAATGGTTGCTACTTCTGGCAGTTTTATATTCTCTATCTGTCACTGACTTGAAACTCAAAGCTTCAAAGGGACATGGCATGTAGCAAAACCCTAATTTTCAGTAACTCCCAAGCTTATTACAGTCACGTTTACCTAAAGTAATCAAATCTAAAATGAATTATTTTTTATGCCATGAAATTGTTTCCTATGTATTATAGGGACATCATGAAAGATTAGCCAGCTTCCTTTATTTTGCAAGATGAGGAGTTGTGTACTTACCTAAAATGTCTTCTAAAATGTAAATTGTGCAGTGTATTGGTTGTTGTACTAGTCAAGAAGAGTTCTAGAAATCAGTGCATTTCAGGGAGAGTAGTATACAGTAGTTACTACTTCCTTAAAGGAGGCAGTGGAGGGAGGAAGACCATCAACAGGACACAAGGAAATAGAATGAAGCGGCATCCAGGGAAGTTCAGATTGGACACTAGGACATTAAGGAAAGGTTCTTCACTGAGAAGGTGGTTGGTCACTGGACCAAGCTCCCCAGGAAGGTGGTCACGGCACCAAGCCTGTCCAAGGAGCATCTGGACAATGCTCTTAGTTATATGGTGTTAAGTAGTGCTGCGAGGGGCAGGGAGCTGGACTCGAATCTTGTGGGTCCTTTCCAACTTGAGATATGCTGTGATTCTGTGCTTTATGATTAATATGTGAAAGTTCAAGAAGTCTTCCAAACCCAGGATTTTTTATTAAGATGAATGTAGTCTATAGTGGCTCATAACTTTTACTCTTTTTTTAAGTGATGTGGGCCATGAAGTGATACAAACCTACACTGAGCATTGTACTTACTGTTAGTAAAAGTACTGTTCTCTAAAGGAAAAAAAACCCCACATGAATTTAATCACCTTTGTTTCAGTCTCACAAACAGGTTCAATATGTAAGAATAATCTACATAATCAGAAAACAATCCAGGATTCAGGTTGGAAGGGACCTGTGGAGGTCATCTAGTCCAACCTCCTGCTCCAAGCAGTTCAATCATGTTGCTCAGGACTTTGTCCAGATGAACTCTGAGTCCCTCTGAAGACAGAGACCCCATAGTCTCACTGAACCACCAGTTACAGTGCCTCACTATCCTCATTTAAAAGATTGTATTTTTTTCCTTAGACCAAATTGGAATTTCCCTTATTGCAACATGTGACTGTTGCCTCCAGTCCTTTTCTGTGCATCTCTGCTGACCTCAATTCACTGTCCTTCATTGCACCAGGGCACACTGGTGACTCAGGTGCAAAATACAGAATCACAGTATCATACAGGTTGAAAAGCACCTCTTGAGATCACCTTGTCAAACACTCCTTGGTGAAGCAAGGTTAGATAGAACAGGTTGTCCAGGAACATGTCTGGTCAGGTTTTGAACATCTCCAAGGATGGAGATGCCACAACCTCTTTGGGCAACCTGTGGCCAGAGTCAGCCACCCTCACAGTAAAAAAGTGTTTCCTGATGTTCAGAAGGAATTCCATGTGTTTTGTGTCCACTGCTTCTTTCCCTGTCACTGGTCACTGCTGATAGAAGTCTGGACCCTTTGTCTTCATTCCCTCCAATCAGGTATTCATACCTGATATTTATGTACTTACGAATCGCACACTGGAGAGTTACTACTTCCCAGGTGCAGGAAGTTGCATTTGCTTTTGTTGGACTTTCATGAAACTCCAGTTGACCTACTCCTCCGCTTGTCAGCCCATATATACACATAAAAGATTTGTAAGTGTCTGTAGCATTAAGTCCATTTCTAGCAGGTCGCTTTCACAGTCTCGCTATTTGAAGAACTTCACTCAGCTAAGTTAGATCAAAGGGACTTCATGTAAAATGCAGTAAAAGTGATTTTATAGGCTTTTATGATTTAAAAGCAGACAGTAGATTTAGAAGCCAATTCAGACAGTCCACCCTGCTATATGATATAGAGTATCTGCAGGCAGAGTCTGAGGCAAAAATGGACAGAAGAAAATAGATCATATTTCTGTCCATAAACACCAATCTTCCATTCTCAGGTAATTCAAAATTGGGCTTTTGCTGGGAACAGAGGTTATTGCTGTTCTTGGCACACATTACTGCACAATGTGGAGCTTGTGTTCCTATAGAGTGGCCTTAGCTGATAAACTGTTATGTAAAATTAATTACCATGCAAGTCAGCAGAGACTGCCCCAGGGAAGCTCCTCTCTTCAGTGCTGTATCAGTAATGATCACTGACAACTACATTTTCAGGTGCTCCTAAAACATGACAGGCTTGTGTCTTTGCAAGCATTGTAGCAAAGTGAAATCCACTCACCAGAGAAAACAAGGAAAGAATGAATCTTTGCAAAATCCATGTTTACAAATGAGAATAGGAAAAACAACCATGCCAAATAGATGCTTATCAATTATAACACTGTACTAACAAATACAATACTCTAAGAATATTATCTTAGTAGTAAGATAACTATACTTGTACTACTAAGCTCTTCTTACAAAACACAAAGTTTGCCAGGTCTAATCTTAACATAGATTCATGAATTGCATTAGCGTGCTAGTTTTTTTGTGGGCTTAGGTCTTTCTATGACCTTTCCAACTCTGTCATTACTTAATAATAATGGGTTAAACTTACAGTAGTTAATTAGTATAGCAATGAGTTATGAAATATTTAATTTCATACAAAGATAGCACGACAAAACACTGCAATGGCTTCTGTCTTCTTAATAGTTTAAACTAAAAAAAGCTCTCAAAAGTAATTAAACACACTACTAAAAGATATTATTTCTTGCAAGGGATTCTTTCTTATTTGTAGAAAGGTAAATACAAGCTTAAGACCCTCCCATGCTGTTCATCACATCAAATTTGACAGCATGATTTCCATATACTGCTGTTTCCTCACACTCTGTTGCACGAACCTTATCTGGCCCAATGCAGACATTTATGGTATAGTTCACTATAGCTGAACTGATTGAAGAAACTCCTTTTCATTTGAGTCATCAGTGAAAACGCAGGGCCTTTTAAGATGTGATTCTTTCTGTTCTATTTTAGACATTGACTTTAGGATGGGATGAATCACAACCTAGAAATGCCTAGGTTTTTCTTCACTGGGATTCTCTACGATGACTAGCTTAGGGGTAGACAGCTGCACTTTAGTCATAAAGTTACGTGAGATTATTCCTACTCCTTTTCTCTATAATCATATTTAGAAGGTGAATTCTTCAGGCGCTGCCAACTTTCATGACTCCTTATCACCATCACAGTAAAAATAAGAAATGTTTCCAAGATCAAATTACTAACCTAGCATAAGAAATATCTAAAACTTTCTCTAAAAACTGGCCAACCTCCCCTATTTTTAACTTTGAATTAAAGGAAAAGGCTTTGGGAACAAAATTACTCCCATCATCTGGTCACATTTCATGGATTTTAGACTATCTGTTTTTGGCAAAGTCTCCCAGAGCTTGGATTCCAGTGCTGAGATCATGAAAGCTTCAGAATTTTATCCCAAGTCTTTCCAGCTGAATGGCCTTTTGGAGCATCAGCAGGCTTCACGACTGACAGATGGGTGGCAGCCTCTGTGATAGATGGAAACCTTTCTGCATGCAGTCCATAAGGAAAGAGAAGCACAAGCACTTCTCACCATGTATTTGAGAAACGCAAGTGACCTGTGTGTCCATCTTGGTGACAGACTGCTCTGGAGTTAAGTCAGAATTTGACCATAGACATCACATCCCCACAGTGCAAAAAAGGGTTTGGAAACAGCAGTAAGCAGACCTCACTACTGCAGTCAAATAACAGAAGTGTCTCCGAATACCTATGACTTTAACAATGACACTGTAGCTTGGGAAGTCTTGATAGCCTTAAAGTATAACACAAAGCATGGTTCTTCAGCCATGAACACACAAAGACAAAGCAGAGAAAGACTTCCATGCTATTATACCTATTTCCTCCTCCTGTTCCTATCTCGCCTTTTCTAATAAGTGAAATGACTGGTACAGGGATGGAGGTGGCACCAGCAAACGCGCCTTTCTTTATACAGGACTTAACTAATCTTACCAAGTTGCTTTAAGCTACTTCAGTTAGCTCTCCTACCTTAGCAGAAAGGATACTGTCATGTCCTTTACTTCCCCTGACCCCATGAAAGACACAATTGGCATATGACTCCTAGAGAATGATTTACAATAATCATGTATTTTCTTTCCGAACATGCATAAAGAGTTAGTTTTTACCTGAGTCTTCCATCCTCTGCTGCAGCTCCTCCTGGTATAATCTTAGTAATGAATATCCCAGGATCATCCCCAATGTGTGGGTTATCTGTTCCTCCAGCAATACTGAACCCCAGGCCAGAATTCCCCTGGAAAAATAAAAGGAAGTAAATGCATCAGCAGATGCTAGATTTCCACAGCATTTGTCTGTGGTGCACGAGCAAAGTATCATTTCTTCCTAAAGAAAGCACTTGATTTGACAAGCTCCAAACTTGAAGGCAGGTGACTCAGTCAGAAATAATTAATTGTCAGGTAAAGAACAGAGGCTGTGAACACAAAGATTTCCCAGAGTTAATGGAAGAGTTAATGGATGCTCCTACAGAAACAGGATTTGACCTAAATTTGTTTTCAAAAGCAGTCGCATAAATTAGCATCTGAACTCCAATATGAATTTATCCAAGTCAATGAGAGCTAGAGGCTAAAAACACTCCACAGCTCTGAAAAAAAGACTTTAAAACCCACTGCCATTTATGAACAGAAGCAGTGAATAAAATTTAGCTCTGAAGTATTTTAGTACACTTTCTGTTGAAAAGTGATCACTGCTCGAATTCACATGCTTTAGAAAAACCCAGCTCTGCACAAGACTATTTCTTTCATCTTACTGATTTGCTGGAATGGAAGGTTTGAAAGAGATATTATGAGAGTCTACTTAATAATCCTACTTACTGCTTCTACATTGGTGAGAA
Source organism: Nestor notabilis (assembly GCF_000696875.1). NCBI lineage: Eukaryota > Metazoa > Chordata > Aves > Psittaciformes > Psittacidae > Nestor > Nestor notabilis. The sequence continues at coordinate 320,918 of NW_009910520.1, forward strand.
TATACTGAAAGATAAATAGGCATGACATACATACATATGCTTGCAAATTGAGTCACTGTTTTCCACCTGCAATTCAACCCCACATTCAAACCCTCTTTTGGGAGTATGTATTAGCTATTACACTTTTCTGTATAAACTGACATTATCATTGCAAGGGATTCTTTCTTAGTTGTAGGAAGTTAGATGCAGGTTTAAGACCCCTTTATGCACAGGCGGGGGTCTTAAAATTCAATGCAGTAACTTCATCCTTACAGTCTCTCTCATCCCAAAGTATTTTCATAATTAGGTATTTAGGCTTATCAGAGTGATATAATGTTATTGATATCACAGAATATCAATATCACTACTGTGAATGAAATATGTTGAGGGTATTAAAAATGCTTTTATCATTTCATGAACTTCTCAGACTACTGGGAGTTTCTTTCCTTCACTGCTGCTTGTGTAAAGGTATCCAGTTCAGTCCTAGTGAGAAGAGTTACTAATAAAAATGGCACCTCAATGCCTGGTTGGTTTTTTTTTTAATATAATTACTATTTTGTAATTTCAATCAAAGCTCATTTCTGCATTTTGGAACTGTACTTCAATTAGTAGGACAGGCATGCAGTGCATTTTGTGTGTGAAAGCCTGCACGTTGGCTGCCTGCAGCATGTCAAATTCCCCATTCTGTTATCAGTATTCTACATTCACAAGCGATGCAGCTCTTATTACTCAAGAGATGCACAGGCAATCTGCAGCTCTTCTATCAGCATATAATTGTGAATACATCTTCAGTACTGAAGTAATTTATAATCCAAGGAGAAAGATTTAGGACTACACGTATCTTAATGCTTCTCAGCTAGCTATAATATGAAAAAACATTATAATACTGAAATACTCTGTGTATATATTTTCTGTAGAGTTAAAAACCATCTTCAGGCTAGCATTACAAGTCTTTGATTTAATCTCCCTTTCAAAGAATCAAAGAATCACTGGGTTAGAAGAGACCTTATAGCTCATCTAGTTCCAACCCCCTACCACAGGCAGGGACACCTCCCACTAGACCAGGTTGCTTAACGCCCTGTCCAACCTGGCCTTGAACACTGCCAGGGATGGGACATCATCATTAGAATCATCTCAGGTTCAGGTTATTTTCCCAGCATTTTAAAACATGCTTCATTATACAGTCCACTCTATACCAACATGCACTCTAAAATTACTATAGGAATATCTTCCTGTAAGGTTTTCTCTACGTCATATAATGAACCTTATCTTCCAACATGTAGGAATGAAAAAATATGTACTTGCACGCACTTCAGGAAGCCTGAACGACAGCCTTAAAACACTACTAAAACCAAGAGCGGATTTCTAGAAAGTTTGAGTAATACTTGATTTTTAAGGAAAAAAAACCAAAACACAAACCCCAACTCCACAAAAATTAAAATTTTGGGGTTTATTCCTAACTGCAAAGGGATTTAAAAAATATGCAATAACCTGCATTTCTGAATAGAGGTGGATTTCCAAACCCCTCAAACCTTCTCTTGATAGAGAAAGAGGAAGAGCAGGGTAGGGAGGAGGAATCTGGACATAACTGTTAGTTGGTTAGGGAACACAAACATAATAAAAGAGCGTGCCTGAAGAGCTTTAAAACCTACAAAACCTTGCCTGTTATGTGGGGTGTGTTTAGCTGTTCCAGTTCTTCACATAAAGTTCGTTACATTTCTTAGCACAAAATAATTTCTGAAACGGTTTCATGCTTTCCCTGCTCTCTTTTCCTCCTGCCATACTTTTTTCCATTAACTTTTTAGAGTTAGAAAACAGCAATGCTGACTGCAAGCAGTGATGTGGTAAAACGGCTACGGACTCCTCAGAAGAATCAGTGCTAGCCCTTGAACTTTTATCCATAAACATGCATCTGTTTTACAGCAGGACCATTCCCTTAGGAATAACCTTTTAAAAGAACAGGGCAGCATTCCTCACTGGCACTTCTGTATCCAGAAAATTTCAAGCCATTACTCTGGCTGCAGTCCTTGACTTGATGAACAGGATCTACAAGTTGTCAGACACTAGCTGCCTCGGCAGCGAGGTATGTCCCTGCAAGGCTTTCCCGCACCAGAACTGTGCTGAAAAAAGCTAAAAGCAGTATTTTTCACTGTGGTTCTTGAAGGGTCTTAATTTGCTACATATAAAACTATTCTACCTCTGTATTTCAGCTCCTGGCCAACAAAGCTAAAAGCACAGCTACTCATGGCCTTTTAAGAGACTTGAGTTGAAAAATAACGCAATAGGAGATTTCTGGTTAAAAGCTGCTTTATCTCAGATCTGAGCAGCAACACTGATGTACAGCTCTCTTTTCTCCCCTCATGCTTACTAGTTCACAGGTTCATCAGCATATGGTTGTTGTATTAAAACCTCATTGTAGCTGACAAGCTGTAAGTTCAAGTTCCAATCAAGCACTGTCTACTAGCATAACGCTTCCTGAACCCTTCTGCAGGGGTTAGCTCTCCACCCTTTACTTTTTGCAACTCCTTTGTCCCCATTACTGGAAAAAAAAAAAGAGGGTGTTAATTATCTTCACAGCTTTTCTTGGCGTATCTCTGTCTCCCTGTCATTTCATGTTAGCCGATGGAAATGTCTGCCTTCCCTCAGCCCAAAACAACAGCTGAACCATCACTCAGCCACCGCATTTTCCAAGGTGGAACATTCATGCTTTCTTGCATGCTGACTCTCATGGTTGGGAGTGGTTCACCATAAATATCAAGTTAATTCACTGCCCTCTTTCAATTCCAACCCCTACTTCCCTTGGAAGCAAATTAACAATGAGCTCAGAGGCCTGGTGACAATGCAGATAAATGTTTAAGAAGAACTAATAGCAGCTGATACAGAGAAGAAGAGGTGTAAAGCAACAGAAGTCTTCTTCCTTTGGGATACTCCACTGATACTTTTTAATTGCGATCCATATTTAGGCCTAAATATGCTTGCCTGCTTTGTTTCAGGATTCTTCAGTAGAAGAGATTTAGGCAAAAATCCTAACACATATGTAAGGGACAAAAAACTCTGAACAAGTCTCAGACCTCCTAACTTTAGTGGCATGGTCAAACATCATTATTCGCATGTCCAAATATATAAGGGTCCAGATATAAATACTTCTGTGTTCAATTCATGTTAGCTAAATTATCTCTTGACCTAAATCTTGCTGTCTTTCTCCAAGTTCTCACATAGATCTCATATAATTAGTTACCTGCTATACAGGGAAGATTAGTATAAAATTACTCAGCAGTAGATGCATGCTGTATTAGATGTGTTTTTTTAATGGGTAGTTCAGTTTCTTCCTAGCTTCCCCACCTTTTGTTGCAAGGCCTCAGTCATGCATGCAGCCTGACAAAAGGCTTAGCATAGTACAACATGCCTGGTTTGGCTTAAAACCAAGTTACCTCAATTTCCTTCTATTCATGCTGGATATCTCATGTTTCTTGGGGATCTACCACCAAGCTCAAATTGCTCTGTTGGCTCAGCCTTACTTTTCAAGCAGAGAAACTTAGCTCAAACTACCAAATCAGAGTAATTTCTCCCTGGCCAGCCCCAAAGTCTCCTTCCTGTTCTCCTCTGAAGGGAAGGTCAATACTTTAGGGTTACTACACCAGCCTGCCCCCTTTATGCCTTTCTCAGACTAGGCTTTGCTCCTCCACAAGAATCAGCTGAATTCTTCATAGCTCAGCCTGCGCAGGGAAGAGTCCTGGCTGTAATTCTTCCGGCCCTGGAGGGGCAGACAACCTCCAACAGAGACGCATTATTACTTTAGATGAATGGTGTTCTACCTTCTGCCAACACTGAAACACAACACTTAGGGTCAGAGTAAGATGGTGGATGATTCACATGCCAGGGAAAGAAAATAAAACTTGCAAGTTGTGGCCAGTTTGAATCTTTCCCCTCAAGACTTGTTATACTGCCAACATAAAGATCAAGAAAATAAAGCAAGAATCCCCAACAGGTAATAGTTTTGGGTAGCCAGAAGGCTATGAGAGCCATCTTTCTTATTTAGCCTTCCATCTTACATTCTTCTCCTTTCACACACTACTATAAGCAGCCATATAAGAGTTTGCATCTTCATAGGTTGCAGCATTTTTATTTTCCCAGAAGTACTCCACGCTGACTTCCATGGAAATAGAGTTAAGGCAACAGTGAGAACTTCTGGAGCTATTTTCCCATGCCTACAGCACTCTGCGGCTGATAGCCCTCCATACACTTCTACAACTGATATCCTCCTCATTGTGCCTCATTTTCTTCTTTTTCTCTGCTCAAGAGCTGCATTTTGCCTCAGAACAGATTTTGATTACGAATGATGTAAAGTCCTTCAGTCTTTACCAAAATCACGGAAGAATGTAAGTCCGAGAAGCAGGAAT
>NW_009910520.1:325327-371921 GCF_000696875.1 Nestor notabilis
CCATCAAGAGCAGACTGAGTTCTTCCCTGTGTAAGGACCAAGTGATTTGTACTTTACCATAATAGACAGACCACAGTCACATGGAAGTTGTCTTCCATTTATTTCTATTTTAATTCTAATCAATAAGGTGACAGCAGAACTCGCATAGATGCTTTCCGAATGACTTTATTACTTCAGTGCTCCTAAAAGAATTTCTGATAATCTTCTGAGGTGACAAGATTTTGAAGCTCTCTGGCACTTAAGTTACAAATAAAAATTGCCTGAACTGCACAGAGTTCACTTAACTATTGCTGCAATCTCACCCTGTTATGGCAGAGTTCCAGGAATCCTGTTTTACGGTGCCTCAGTCAGGAGAAAGTCCAAGACAGAATGAGGAGCTGTATTTCCCAGAATGGTTTCCAGAAATTAAAAGCTGTTTCAAGTGCAACACACACTCCTGCAGCCTCTAGTACTGAACTAACCTTTGTGTTTATGGTACATTTACTTACAGGTTTAAGGCAGCTATTTACCTTAGCTGTTTAGGAATATAAGTTAGTGCTAATAAAGCTGTAACATGCTGAACTATGCAATAATAAATAAAGAGTAAAGTGTAAATAAAGCTATTGACCTAAGTCAAGCCCACAGTGCTTTCCAATGAATTCAAAGGTTTTGTCCAAGTAAGAACATCAAGTTTCCATCATGTGAAATTGTTTTTCTGCTTCCCAGCAAACTTAAATTCAAACACAGTATCACAGAAATGTATGCTAACTCTTCCATTAGGCCCTAAGAAATGCTGCTTATCAGTAAATACAAGACAAGAGTCATCACAGAAGCATTCAAGTCCATTCATAAGATCATGTTAAAGAGAATTTACAGTCCTGACCCTCACTGCCTTTGTAAGCTTGCATGTGTTGCTGATTCTTTGCTGAAAGCTTTAGGGATTGCAGAAGAGAGAAGAAAGGGAAAGGGCAGTATCAATATGCATCAGCAAAGTGCTGCAAACTCCTGAACAGAAATTACAGGGGAAAATGGTTAATTAGGTAATAAATTAATTTGTGATTTGTAATCTTGAGATAATTCTGTTCCCCTCTAGAATTTTGAGAATGTAAAAAGAACTTCTCTTGCCAAACCAGATGTTCATACAAAGCAGAATATTATGTATTAGAGACAACACAAACAAACCACCTATGTCCTTTATTCTTAATAGTGTACCTAAAATACTTAAAATTTTATCTTAAGGTTGTTGGGTTTTCTTTTTTCTTTCCCTGTAGGCTTCCTACCAAAGAGGTAGGGCCTCACAGCCACATCTGTGGAATACTATTCCACATCTTTTAGAGATGGCTTTAAAGTATGAATTGCTGCCTAAACTTGCAGTTTTTGTCAGAGCAAGGGTAGGGCCTCACAGACACATCTGTGGAATACTATTCCACATCTTTTAGAGATGGCTTTAAAGTATGAACTGCCTAAACTTGCAGTTTTTGTCAGAGCAAGTTTAGTCAAGAGAAAGATCACAGAATGATAGCTGACTCATTCCTAAAAACATCTTTTTCCTGTCTTCCTGTACTGTAACTTTCAAAGACCCTATCAACTTTGTTACGTGATTCTCCTTAAAAAGTTGTCTGGGGAATTTTACAATGGGAATTATGCTCCAGCTTTTTAAAAGCACTAATGATCTGTAGGTTCAGTAAACCCTAGCCTTTCTTTAATCCAAGCAATGCTGGCTTTCTCTTGTTTATGTAAAATTTCAAATCATTTTAATATAAAGGGAAGCAAAATCCTCTGAAGACTTGGGATGCATTTGATAGAATTTCAGAATTTGACATACCTCCACCAAAATCCCAAACTTTCCAGCTTTGGCTGCTAGAGTCAGGGCACTTTCTCACTCTGTGTAAGGAATGCACACTTCTCTGATGGTGGGGTTGGTTTAGGAGTTATGCTATTTTTGTTAAAGAGGAGATTGAGTTGTTTTGTCTTTTCAATTCATCTAATGCAGCACCTTCCAGTAAGTAAACGTTGCTGTGAGGAAATGTTAATTCTTTACTGTCAAATTTATTTCAGATGGTGGAAAACGCCTCCCTTACTTGAACTATGAAATATGCTCCAAGACACACAATTTGAAACTTGACTTTTTAATATATTTCAGTAAGCTTTTTGTATCGCTGGTTTTCTACAGATATTCAAAACAGTTTGACCGGAATACTCAGCACATTTTTGTTCTGTCCAGAATTAATCCCTCACAAGGTACCTTTTAATAACATAAACAGTTTTACAAAACAGCAGTACCTGAGCTCTGGCTAAAGCTGTTACCACCTTGGGCTCCCCTTCGGGTTCTTCTCTCAGGATACTTCCATTTCAGATTAAACAAACCCAGCATCATCTCCCATGAGACAAACCCCCACACACCTCCTTCCATATGCCACATTCACCCTTGTTCTACAATAATAGGTTTCTCCAAGAACTACTCAATAGCATGAGAAAGTGAAAGCTGAGAATGAGCCAAGCTTAGAAAACTGTGGGGAATTAATTCGTCTGGCAAGAGACAGGGGAAAAGAAACCACCACTAAGGGCTGTGGGGCAAGCAGAGTGGAACGAGTAACGTAGTCTACAAATGAGACAAATGATTGAAAACTCTGGCCCTAACTGACAGTCATGGGAGGATCAGGTACAGACCAGGATGTGCTGCTGCTCTGAAATAGTTCTTCACAAGGTTTTTCTTATTCTTTTTCTCTGTGCTAAAGCAGATAAGATTACTTAGTTTGGCAGCTAAGATGGTTACATTGAGGGAATACCTCTATACATATATACCAAGCCAAAGAAGATGAGATTGCTGGAAAGATCAGTGTGTGATAAGTACTTCTGCAGACTTCATTCAATAATATTCTTCTCCACAAAATACTTATCACCTGAAATATACAACTCTCCTTTATTCACTTGACAGTAAAGAGATGCAAGATTTTTTCCTACCCTTCACTCAGCCATGCTTAGTTTAACAGTACATGTGCAGTGGGGGTGTTTCACCCATCACTCAACGATGCCCAGTTCACACAACCACATTGCAAACAACAGCTTAACAAGTTAATGCTTCCTCCCACTGAAATGAACAGGTGTTTTTATAATATGCAGAACACTTCCATTTAATTCAGGATTTTGATAGGGTATGTTTGTTAAACCCACCTATTCAAGGCTCTAAGATATTGAAGACAGGATTCTGCTTTGCAATTCTTTCACAATCAGGCATTATAATAGCATTGCTTTTATATGCTAAAGAAAGAGTGATACATACTAAATAACCAAGCCATTTCCTGCCGTACAGTATGTGGTTTCTTGGACATTTCCCCCTCTAATACTAGATCTTTCTAATCCTGCCACATCTAATGCTGTCTTTAGAATTAAATCTTTCCAGCAATGCTTTCAGGTATCTGCACATGCTATACTATTTGTACGTTCCTTCCATTGTGTATTATCCAGGGCTCAAGTTTCAAAAGCCTGAACATCAAAGCCACGTTTCTGTCTCATTCAGAGAACGACAACATTTGCATATTTATCAGAGTGCTGTTGAACTCTTTTGTACTTTCAGATCTACTCAAGAATAACATGATTCATGAAATTCTCACTTCTCCCACGTATACTGGCACGCTCCCCAGAGTCACAGTTTTGAGACTCGTAGTTACATTATGCTCCATATGGTACAGATTTTTATCTCTCATGTGCCATTTGTTGTTTTCAAACCCCTTATCAGGTTCAGCACATTCATTACAAAACCACAATACACACAACTACAACTGTTTCGTATGCTTACTCTCACTTCGTTATCTGTAGAGGGATATTGTCGTCTCAGCTCTGCCCAGATGAAGTACAGCATTCAAGAAGGAGAATTTTAAAATAAGATCCAACAGATTTGGGTTTTCATAATGTATGTGAGATCTACAACACTGAAAAACAGCAGACCTAGATGGGGAATGAAACCTCCACCAAAGTGAAGCAATCCCTTGAAAAACGTTAGTGCATCCTCTGCCTATATACAGATTGATGCAAAAGAACAGATGTGAACTCTCTTCACGTTTGGTTTTCACTATCGTATCCCTATTAAGCTCACAGTAACAGCTTCTGAGCTGTGACAAACATGCTCTTCAACGTGTTTCTTGTCCTACTTCAGTATTATCCATAGGGAGAGTCTTTCCCAGCATCATGTTGGTATCCTCAACATAAGAAGTACATGGAGCTGTTGGAGCAAGTCCAGAGGATGATCAGGGGCTGCAGCACCTCCCTTACGAGACAGGCTGAGAAAGTTGGGGCTGTTCAGCCTGGAGAAGAGAAGCTGCGTGGAGACCTCAGAGCAGCTTCCAGTGTCTGAAGGGGCCTACAAGGATGCTGGAGAGGGACTCTTCATCAGGGACTGTAGTGGTAGGACAAGGGGGGGGTGGGGTTAAACTGAAATGGGGAGTTCAGGGTAGATAAAAGGAAGAAGTTCTTTACTGTGAGGGTGCTGAGGCGCTGGCACAGGCTGCCCAAAGAAGCTGTGAATGCTCCATCCCTGGCAGTGTTCAAGGCCAGGCTGGATGGAGTCTTGGGTGACATGGTCTAAAGTGAGGTGTTCCTGCCCATGGGACACCAGTTCCAACCGGAACTAGATGATCTTAAGGTCCTTTCCAACCCTAACTATTCTATGATTCTATGATCATGGGAGCACGTGACGCTGACTGTTCTATCTCATACAGAGAAGTTAAGCAATCTATGTCCTCTTCTAGTTAGCTACCTAAAATGACAGCAAACAAATGTCACAGAAAACAGTCTGATCAGTAGCTGGAAAGTAGTATGGGAGAAAACTAAATATCCAAAATGTTTCATCAAAACACAGATGCATGTTCTCCAGGGGAGAGAACATGTGTATTGTATGCTGCTTCTGGGGAGTGAAAAAAAATTTTTCTATGTAGTATTGTTCATGCCAGATTAGCTCCAGACTTCTCATCAACCAGACCCTGAGAGCTTCCTGAACTCCCAGAACAACACAATCAAAAATGAAAAAATCAGATCAAGGAAAGGAAAGCACCCACTAAGTGATAATAGTAACTAGACATAAGGGCAGTGGGGAAGAATGGGAGTAAAGCACTAACAGGGCATGAAAGAACAGCAAAGCTTATGCAAGAGACAGGCTACTTCTAAAACTTTGACATCATCACCAGTGAAGCTTTCATAATGCAATTAGCTGCAAAAACTGAGGAAATTAAGAAATGTTTAAATGCAACTCCCTGACAGAAGTAGACAGTCACATTCTGTACAAGGACTTAGGGAACAGAGACCTGATTTTACTGAAGCTATGGAAACCAACAGGGTTTCACCACATAGTGCTAGCAATCAAATAACAAAAAGAAGAAAACTCCTACTGATGACTTCAGCCATCAGAATGACACCTCTCATCCCTTTCTGCTGATAATTCAGTGCTTTGACAACCCCAGTGAGTGTCTTGAGACTATGTGGGAACTCCTTGGTTAAACCAGTTTGCAGCTCTATGTCTTTGCATTGAAAAACTGCCATGTGCCTAAATGGGTTTATTTGGACAGATTGCACAATCACTATAGCATTGCTTTGTAAAGCACTTAGGGGAATTTGAGATCCCTATAGTATTAAAAGTGCTGGAATAAGCCCAAGTTCTAAGCTACTGTCTAAGCTATTGTTTTCCATTTGACTGTCACATTAACAGACAGGAAATGAGTATATTTAGTTGTTCTCATCTTGTGATTTGGAGTTTTTAGCACATTCTTAACACATTATAAGCCAACAACTTCTTATGCTATGTTTCTTTTCTGAAATACACATATGCTTAATAATTTAGATTGAAATTCTGGAATGCTTACATCAATTATAAGATTTTGATAGTATTTTCTTCCCAACTTTTATTCAATCCTGCATCAAAGGATATGCACGAGTAAAACTCTTAATTTGCCTTCTTATTCAAAATCATGATCTTTTGGGCATGTAATCTGGAAGATTTAGCTAAACTATTAATGAACTAAAAGGCCCTTAAAGCTTTCAAGTTCAAGCACAAATCCTAGAGGCAAATGTCCACGTGTTCTAGCTATTATATGACTTAACCTTGCCATCAATGCACTGCTCTAGTGGGTAACCATGCAGAGTTTAGCACCACCTTATCTTTTAATATGAATTAAAGTAAGCTTTTGAAACACTTTCTGACACTGAGTAACACTTATACCTTTTCTTTCAGGCCCCATGATGCTCAACTCTAGATTTCACTGAGAAGAGATACAAAGAAGGATAAATAACACAAAATGCAACTCATTCTTCTTTGTTTTTCAAAGACGTACATCTAAATCTCATTGTTTCACAACTTTGTGCTGACCTTATTTCAGTGTAATGCTTCATTGCAGTGTCCATTTTCTTTCTTATTCTTAGCAAACCTAACTAGCTACAACCCTGAGCGGTCTGACATGTCTTCAAAGTTGTCTGTTTTCTGAGCAGGAGCTTGGACTACATGACCTCCATAAATTCCTTCCAAACTGAATTATTCTCTGCTTCTATGAAACACCACTGTCACAAATGCAAAACAAGTTTCAAACATCTCTGCCAGCTTAGGATAGTTCAGTCACTAAAAACTTCCCTTCTGAATTTTATCACGATACTGGAATGTTTGACATGGATATGTCCCTACAAAACTTCCTTTCCCAAGATTTGTACAACTCTTAAAACTTTCACACGGTTCTTTGAAATTAAACTAATTTTTGTCACATGGGAAATGTACAGCTCCTTTACATTAGAAAAAGCAATTTTACAAGTGTCCTCCTGGGAGGAAGAAGTGAAAAGGAATCTTTAGCCAGGTATATATTTGCCAAACTTGGTTAAAAACATTCCCTAGGCAATATTTTCCTGCCCTTCTAGAAACTGGTTGCGATGAGATGGAATGTTCCTTTACTTAAATCAACACTTGTAAAATGTTTGGTAGTGTTCTGAGTATGCTATGCACATATATAAACCAACACACACACACAGAACACTGTGCAACAGGAGTACACCACCAATCCCAACAATATTCAAATAATAACATATAATATCAGATAATGTTTTTCTGTTGGAAGTTCAAAGGAATTCTGAATTCCCAGGTCCTGCTTCAGATACGTGTCATGGTAATGAATCATACTGAATCATATTAGAAATATCTCGGATAAGTTAATAACAATTTTGAAGTTTCATAACATTATTTTCAAGGTGGCTGTCAGTGATTCATTGGCAAAGAATAATGGTCTTGTGATTCATGGAAAAAGAAAGTCCTTTCTCCCCAGCTGTACAGATGCCACTTTTGCCTTTTTGGAGGTGGTAGGAAGACAGGCGGAGGAACAGATGGAGTCTAAGCCAAGCTTCCCACCAGAAGAATGGAAGCTACAGAACAATGTACACTTAAGAAGAAAAGCAAAAGCCAACAAAGACATTTTCACTTGATCTTAGACTCTCTATGGAAAGATCACACCCCGAGATGCCTCTGGGTCAAACACAGATGCTGCCTATACAGATAAGCCTAATTAATATAGGAATAAGTCTGATGAGCAGAATTTTCAGAAGAATGAAACTATTCCTACTGATGTCTGACAAAATTACCACCTAGTTAAAAAAACCCACAAACAGGCAGGCTACAAGTAAATGCTTTTGAAAATCCAGTCTTTTGTCTGAACTCCTAACATTTCAGGTCTACTTTTCTTAGTATTAGCAGTAGCTTTTGTGTCACTAAAGACTTTTCTTTTTTAATTCATTTTCATTCATCTCTCAGGAATAAAACTGAAATTCCTTTTATTGGTAGCATCCAAACCCACGAGTCTACTTCTAACTTGTTCCTGGAATGTATTCCACATTCACTGCCACAGACAGTAAACTAACAATGCAAAATAAAACCTGGAAGAAATAGCCCTTCAGAAAGGGAAAAGGACTCTGTGTCTGTATTTTAGCAATGCAAATTTGAAATTTTACTCATAAAATAGTCACAGAAAAATAAGCAGCGTGCTCCTGATACTACGGCCTCCTACGCTAACTTTACTTCTCAACTGTACTGGATAAATTCAGAGCAGGAAGCAGTTTCAGTAGGAAGGAAAATTATGACTTACTCAGCATTTGTGAGTACCCCCAGCAGTGAACCCTTCCCTCTGTTTTATTCATGAACATGCACATTAACTATTGCCATTTCAAGACCTTTTAATTCCCATACCCCCCTCCTAAAGGACAGAGAATTCTTGCACCCTCTTTACAGCTAAAGAATCGTGGTGGGTTTTGAAGCAGGGCACTGAATATTACTGACATCCCAAAATCCTCATGAATAATACCACTAACATCAGCGGAATATATGCAGCTGTAAGAATGAGGAAAGATAAACATGCCTTTTTTGGATGATTGCACATTTTTGTACAAAATAGGTGGCATAAGTTTTACCTGGCTTTTAAAACGTGTTCAGCAGAACATCTTTAATTAGGCTAGGCATGCTACGTACCCTCTGTATGTACTGTACCCTCTGTATGTACTGTACCCTCTATATGTACTGTATAGAAAGAGACACTTGTGCATTGCAATTCATCAACATGCAAATTGGTGCAAGTCAAAATGTTTCACATACATTTATCATTTGCAATCAACCTTCATTTAATAGTTTCTTAGCCCTGGTATGCAATTTGTACTCTAAAATGAGGGAGAAAATTGAGGTAAGAAAGGGTGTTAAAAAGCAAGAAAGAGAGAAAATGAGATCAGAATAACCACCAGGTTGGTGCTGAGGAACTCATCTGTGCTGCAAAACCTGAACCAAGCTACTGTTCTGGAACAGGCACCGCTGGGGTTTACATTTCAAATGAAAGCCTTAATCACCAGGCACACTATCTCTGATCTAATGAATATATAATTTTATATTCAAAGTGGAACAGGTCCAACAGGAGAAAGACACACCTCAGCAAAGCTAGGCATTCATCATGGACAAATCCCTGTGTAACACACATCAGGCCGAGGAGGCACGGCAATCCTCTCTTCCCACACGTAAGTATTTTTATGATGATTGTGAATCCTTTATCTTTCACATTCTGTATTTCCCCCAAGCACACTTGTAAAAGATCAAATATCTACCACTGTGCAGTACAGGTAAAAAATATAGTAAAAAATACCTCCAAAAAAGATGGTGACATACCATTTCACATCCAACTGTCAGCCTGCCATCAATGCTATACAGCCAAGGGTAGAAGCAATTGGGAGGAATCATGGCTGATACCTTTCTTGGCTTTTCTCAAGACTCCTGGTAATTCACTACAGGGATAGTAGGTGTTAGCCCAAAATATTTCACACCAGGAACCTAAATTATTTGTATTAATGCATGTTAAGTATTTCTTTTTCTCTTTTCACATTTGTTTAAAATCTTATTTGAAGGCCATTTTAAGCACTAAACGTCTCCCCATTCACATGACATGCATCAACTTAATCTAAAGTCAAACATGTATTATTCCATATACATCTTCTAGAGTAAATTGTCCTTATACTTTGCAAAATCCAGACTCCATTCCACATCAGAATTTTATGCTGTATGCCTAAGTATACTTGTATAAATCTACTGCTAATAATGGCAATGTTCTTAAAAAAGCAAGGCAGTGACTGCATTTTCCAGCTGAAATAAGGCTTGTCATTAAAATTCTATAGCTAGAAAATGAAGTATACATTGTCACCGCTGTGTAATCTACTTGTTAGCAAATCTACGTGAAAGGTAAAAATCCATCAAAGAAAAATCATACGTATCACACAGAATTAATTTTTAAAGTCTATTAAAGTTTGTCATTCTCTCCAAAGTTATCCAGGAAAAAAAAGTTCCATGCAAAAGTTAATGTTAATAAATAACAATGACATTTGTCCTTGAGAAACCAGAGGGATACGTATAAACATAATCAAAAGAATCTCTCCACTAAACAGCACACAGGAAGCCTGTGGGATGTATTGTCATAGACGATAATATAAGAAGTGGCCAAAATATCCAGGGCGTGCATACTCTTGTTTTATGCCAAAGCTGACACCCGAGGAAGGATTTAGTTTATTAATAAAAGCAATAGTTAACAAACAGCTTTTAAACAGACAAATGAAATGGCTATTAAAGGCTGGTCATAAGGGGAAAAAAAAACCCTTGTTAAATACTTGTTTTCTCAGTAATAAGATGTGGGGAGACACAGGGACAGAGAGGACGGTGTTCTACATCTATCAGTTCTACATCTATCATTTCAAGGCTAACCCCAGCTTTCTCTAGAGAGCAATGTTACTGCCTTAACAACATCTGAAATTATAGTTGTGGTGCACATCAAGTATAGACAAGATTTCATTAAAGTAGTATGAAATCTTTAATTTCTGGCAAAGGTTTTTCCTACAGTGAGGAATTTGGAAATACGGGGCAGGGGGTGTGGAACATATCCTGACCCTTCTTTTCTTGATTCTTTTAAAATTTAGGTGGGATATTTGGCAACACAGACAGTAACAACTTACAGAATAAGCCCAATGCATATGAATCTCCCCCAGATCTTTCCCTCCTGCAGTCACTTCCACGAGTAAGGATTTATAAAAGCATTCCCTCTTACAACATGGAGACAGCACAGGAGGACAACAGCAGATAATGATGAGCAAGTATTAGCCTGTCCCCATCACCTATTCAAGATTCAGGAACACGTCATGGGTTTTGCCTGTTTTGAATTATTACAACTATATGCATCGGTACAAAGGGGATAATAGATGCCAAAGCATTCAATGACTGAACTCTTTTAAGCCACAGAAATATACAACTAGCAAAAGAAATTATTTGATAATTATGTAGTTATACAGAGTAATTTCTAATTCTGATTAAGAATTCAGTTCAGTGATGCAGAACCACTGTAGTTACTCAATGTTGGATTCATTTATAAGATTACTAATACGGCACAACGTGCACTACAATTAATGCAACAAGTGGCTACAAGAAAGTTCTCTTAGTAGTAGAGTTCAAAATACGCTACCAAAACAACAAATGTAAAAGCAATACCAGGATTTGGAATAATGCAAGATGAACTTCTGATGCTTTGGATAGTGAATTAAGAGTTTTGCATGTAACTCTACTAGAGAAGATTTCAACTTTAGCCTCAGGCAACTGCTGCCAAAAGCTGCAACACAATCCTGCGATTTTAGAGATACAATTTTACATGTAAGTCAATATTACAGCAGACAAACTGAATGCTTGAGCATTTAGGTAAAAACTATTTGACTTGGCCTTTCTTACAAGCCTCAATTTTACAAACACCCCATCTCTGAGCCTACACCACGATAGGTGCCAACACTGAAGAGAGAATGGGATGCATTTGGCATCACTTCCCACCCTCTGTTCTCCCAAAGTGCTCAATATTCATTTTGAGACAAGATGTTTCAGAGCTTTATTTCATTTAAATCCAACCGTGTCTTCAATAGACATTTTAATTATTTTTAAAAGGTCATTTCCCAGCCAAATTTAACAATAATGAACAAAGATGACTTTGGTACAACTGAGCAAACACGTGTAACTAACCCACTTACTGCCCTAAGAAATGCCTTTGTACAGCCTACTGACTTACAGGAAGCAGTTAATCTTTGCCCACTCTCATCCTGGTTTCCACAATGATTCCTAATTATTAGGATTTTTTTTTTTAAACTGCCAGCACAAAGATGAAAATCATTATGAGAGATAACAAAAACATCTTCCTTTCAGCACAATAGCATAGCATACACAGAGCAACAAGTCAGATTGCTTCATCAGAAGCATTCAGACAACACAGCCAGGAAAGCAAGAAAATTTTAAATCCAAACTTAAGTTTGTTCTGCATTATCTGTGAATACATATTTTTGTGTGAGTCATTCACAGAGGGTGAACCAACAGCACAGACAGAACAAGTGCTATGAATACCAAATTCCAAAGTATATGGTGTTTATCCACCATCTGTGGTTCAAGATTCCCATAACTATATTTCACAAAAGTTTTCAAATTTAAACTTACTGTGTTAACTTATGAAATGATACAAAAGGGGACATTTGTTTTCTTTTAATTTAACTGCAGACTTCTCCAAACAGGGCACTGAACTGGAAGGGGAGTTATTTTTTGGTGGGTGGATAAAATTGAAAGGTGGAAACATTAGACCCCTAATTACCTCAAAGAATGATACCCCAGTGAACGTGTAAGATTTCCTCCCAGTTTCATATCAAGCTCAGTCACTACACATAAATAAAAAGAACAGCCCTATTTCTCAGCTTTGCCCACTATAAAAAATTAAAGTGGTCAGAAAGTAGACTCCTTACGGAAAAGTAAGAAATCAATTCAAACTTGTGATTTGTACTGGTTCAGCATTAATGTTATATTTCATAGAGCCTCTCCCTTGCCCACCCACTGAAGATCCAGTAAACCAGCTTTTCAAAGGAGCCAGTCTGAAATTTATAAGCTCATGAGAATGCTTAAATCATTAGCAGAAAGTGTTTCACAGCAGAAGCGTGGCCAGGGAATACTGTACTGCAAAAACCAACAGACCAGCATTTTCAGAGATACAGCAGCTTCCACAGCTGAATCTTGAGTGCAACTGCTTAAAGCTCTTCCACCTTATGGGATGAATCCTGTATGTATTTACTCCATATGTACTTCTTCTGTCAAGAATAATTACATTGATTTTACACAAGTAGAAAGATTCTGGATCAGGATCCTACTGAGTATCATTCACATACACAGCATCCTACTCTACTCTCTCAGCAGGACAAATTCAAGATGAGTCAGTACTGATCAGTAGTGCACACTCAGTCTTTAGCTCTGTTTCCTTTTTCTTAATAAGGTCATCACAAAATTTTTACCCTCTCCCCAGTGATTATATTGTGTTGTCTTAATCAGTCCATTCCTTCTCATCATGCCTGCAAGTATTTTTTCTTTATAGCAGAGTAACTGACCCCTACATAATAGTTCTAACACCAAAAATCAAAAGATTAGTTCATCTGAGCTTGCCCCTATTACATCTATTCTCAGAACACTTTCACAGACTATTTTCTAGTCTGTTTTCCTGTAGAGGATGTCTATTTTCCATTTTATTTAGAAGTTAAGATTCCATTTTGCTTTAAATTCCTTCAGCTCTTTTTCAATATATGAAGTCTTATAGAAATCTTACCTTACAACGTATAGAAGTAATTTAGCACTTCAGATTTTAGATTTGTACTTCAAGTACATGCTGTCTTCATAAGGTTCTTTTTGCATTAGAATTGGTGTACCTACCCCACAGTTAAAACACTGTAGAGTACTGTTGTTGAAGAAATCAGCCTTCTGACTAAAATAACCCAAGAAAACAGAATGATGATTTTCCTCTTAAGTTTAGAAAACTCATAGTGGCTATAATAAAAGTATAAAGCAGTCTTTCTCCTAGATGGTTGTCCTGGGTTCAGCTACAGCAGTCATCGTACAACTGACACCAGACTGCATCATATACATCTACAAATGTTCAATGTGAGCTTACCTTCTCAGAAAACCTTCCCCTTTGCTCAGCTTCTTCTCAGCAGAAGGTAGAGCAGCTTTTAGAGGCATTCCAGTGGACTCTCTGATGGAGGACAGCTGATAAAGTAGCATTTATCACCACATTCTCTGCCTCTTTTCCCAGGACTGCTACTTTTCTTGTTACAGGATGTTTCCCTTATCCAAAATACTGCATCACATTCTGCTTTCACAGCTCAAAAGGAGGTTGTGAGATCTATTCCTATCTTTCCTGAGTTTTTCCAGCAGCAGATGGAGAAGCCAACAACAGGAGTGCTGGAGCTCCAGTGAGGAACAGAAGTAGGTACCTGAGGTACAAGACAACTGCCTTGACTAGAAGGATGTGGGAACAGTGCCCAGGCACACTTCACATTCCTGAAGTGAAACTAGAATGATTAATAGCTCCTAAGAAAGTCCAAATGTTGTTCATATGCCATTGGTGTGGCACCAGCAGCAGTGCAGCCACTCAGTCCTAATGCAATCTTGCCCATTGCTAAAGTAAACTAGGAATTAACCATTTCTGCAAAGTAAATTAATTTGTTCCATATCTGCTTGCAACACTTCTCCCTGTTTAGTCTCGCCCTTTGCTTAACCTCTGTAGTATCACTACTTCAGTTCTGTGAACTTGATTCTTTTCCATAATATTTCCTTTAAAAAACCCAACCAAACAAACAAAGCAAGGGTATTTTTCTGCTTTCTCGAGTATTTTTCAGCAGTTCATTACCACGTTTTCCTCTTCACTCTCTCCTGTTTCCTGTGCTTACTCTTTTTTGGGTTTCTTATTTTGTCTGACACTGACTGTAATGTATTCAAGCTTTCTTGTAGTGTCAAAATAATGTAAGAAATTGCATTTCCTGTATAATTAATCCTAACAATCTAAGACAGCCTAACACCACGTCTAGTTAATCAGCATTCAAATCCTGCTAAGTAAACCGGTATCTAATAAAAAAGGTAAGTTTGAGAGTCTTAGGTTTAATAAATATCCAGTGAATATGCCTGTACATCTTTTTACATTGGACATCTACCGCTTACACTGCCTTATACAAACATACACAAACAAAACCATATCCAGAAGATTTCTCAAGAGAGAATTCTTATTCTTTCCTGAAAAGGGTTTTTTTTCCCCCACAGTACATCAATGCTGATTATCAGATGCTGCACAAGGCTGAACTGATTAAAGGAGGTAAAGAGGGACAAAGAGGGCATTTATAGACACAAAGTCACACTAGGAGAGGGGAAGTGTACTTGTAAGAACCCTGAGGAAGTCTTTGGGAAGCTGAATAAAGCAAGTAAGAAGGTGGACATGGACAGAAGGTAGGGAGGGGATCTTGTCTCTTGAAAAGGAGGCAGGAAGCTGAGAGAAAAGGATGAGGAATGTAATCCTCAGTGCTAAAACCATTCATAGTGGTTTTTCTTTGGAGGAAAAAGCAAGCCTCAGAGTAGCTGGACCACAAAACCCCACTGCTATTTGAGGCTTCTGGGTGATGCTATGAGCATTAACATTTCTAACATGACAGTCATTAATGAACAGTAACTTGGTGTAATAACAGACAAGCCAAGAAATACCCTCCTCTGGAAACCACACCAGCTGCATTTATCCAAGCTGATCCTTAAAGAGCAGGGACATATTGATGAAGAAATAATGAAGCAATCCCAAAACCTTGTGCTGATATTGCTTTGTTTTGGTGTCTTTTGCTAATGGAGGAAAACCATAACTTGACTTCAGCATTTAAATCACATGAAATAAAACAAATAGGGAGAGAAAAGAAAAAGGCAGTATGTACTTTCTGTTGGACACCTAGGTATGAGATGGTAAGAGACAGGAATGTTCTGTCTACCAAGAGTTCAGCAATTCTAAAGTAAGTCTAAAAGAGCTCAGGAAACAGCTGAAATTTGAAGAAAGAACTGCCTAGTATTCTTACCACTGGCTGCAGCCAAAACCATCTCTTGAGCTATGATATATACAGAATAACTACTGATAGTAAGAATAAAGATAGATAAATAAATACTAGGATGGCATTAGGCTACAGTTAGTTTTGGGAAAGCCTTCTGACAAAGTTCAGCAAAAATTCAAATTGATAAAATTTCAAACTTTTGGTCAAGGGGAGAATATTACTATGTAAGAAAATTGCTTTCAGGGCAAATCAATGTGATTTTTTTTCTGACATAACAAACCAGCAAACAAAATGAATTTAAAATAGTTTTGCAGGAGGTATCATAGATAAACTTTTATGAAAAAATTCCCCTTGGAAAACTCCTTTTTCTAAAAGCATCTCAGAGATCTCTCATGTAAGTGAAGAGAAATACATGGTCTTGTCTTTCTTAACTTGCTACATCAAGAACGCCTTTCATTTGAACCATTACTCTGCAGAAACAGGAGTGAAACTTAGGAATGCAGTTGGCAAATGAGAGAACGCACACAATCAAACCTATAAAAACTTGTCTGTGTAAAAATGACTTGCAATATCTTTATATAACAAAATAAACATGTAATTAAATGCCACCCAAACTGATCTGCCCCTGAAACCATCATTAAGCTAATAAAATTTAGGACACTTGCTGCTGCATGTTTACCAATGTTTTCAGAATTTCATAAAATATGCAGGATTTGAAGCTGCTAATTGGTAAGTTAAAGACTTTTCTTTCATTACTTATTGACTACATCCTTCATCTGAAGAGAGTTCTAATCAAGGGAAGGCTTAGCACTGCACGTCCATGAACTGTGTGCCATAGCCCTCAGGTAACACTGTTCTGTATGGGCAATTTTGTTATTGTCCTCTCTGTTTCAGAGTGGCCCCAATTTTGTTGCTGAATTGGTTTAATTATGGTCTTTCCATATGCTGCAAGTCATGAATCAGGACAATATGGATATGCTCAGAGGTCACTACTGGAGAGGCACATGGACAGTGGGATTGATGCACCCTCAGCAAGTTTGCCAATGACACCAAGCTGTGCATTTCAGTTGATACGCTGGAGGGAAGGGATGAGATCCAGAGGGACCTGGACACGCTTGTGAGGTGGCCAGTGCCATCCTCATGAAGTTCAACAAGGCCAAGTGCAAGGTCCTACACCTGGGTTTGGGCACCTGTAGTTCTGTGTCCAGCTTTGGGGATCCCAACGTAAGAATGATGTGGAGCTGCCGGAGCAAGTCCAGAAGAAGCCTAGAAGGATTATCAGAGGGCTTGAGCAGCCCTTCTATGAGGAAAGGCTGAGAGAGTTTGGGTTGTTCAGCCTGGAGAAGAGAAAACTCCAGGGAGACCGTAGAGCAGCTCCCCAGTGCCTAAAGAAGGCCTACAAGAAAACTGGAGAGGGGCATTTTATATGGGCAGGCAGGGACAGGACAACAGAAAATCGCTTCAACCTGACAGAAGGCAAATTTAGATTAGACATTAGGAAGCTCTTCCCTGTGAGGGTGCTGAGGCGCTGGCACAGGGTGCCCAGAGAAGCTGTGGCTGCCCCATCCCTGGCAGTGTTCAAGGCCAGGTTGGACACAGGGGCTTGGAGCAACCTGCTCTAGTGGAAGGTGTCCCTGCCCGTGGCAGGGTTTGGAACTGGATGAGCTTTGAGGTTCCTTCCAACCCAACCCGTGATTCCATGATTCTATACTTAAACTGCCCCCTGAGCATTGAAAGGCACAGGGTCCCTGCACACTTATTGCCTAAATTCAGGTTCTTGCATCTTTCCATGATGTCATCTGTATTTCCTGCTTTCCTTTATTTTGTAACATCACTGCATGGAAGGGCTCTTTGAGGAAGGAAAGAGAAAAGGTTATAGAGCTGAGATGCAATCACCACACTTGGGAGCTTTCTTGTATACCCTAAATTAAATGTAGTTTGTTCTGTTAAGTGCTGTGCAAACACAGATCCCAAACAACCTAAAAGTTTACAACTTAAGTGTAAGAAGATGCACAGCCTTCCAATATCTGAAGGGGGCCTACAAGGATGCTGGGGAGGGACTCTTCGTTAGGGACTGTAGTGGTAGGACAAGGGGTAATGTCTTTAAACTTAAACAGGGGAACTTTAGGTTAGATCTAAGGAAGAAGTTCTTCACAGTGAGGGTGGTGAGGCACTGGAATGGGTTGCCCAAGGAAGTTGTGAATGCTCCAACCCTGGAGGTGTTCAAGGCCAGGCTGGACAGAGCCTTGGGTGACATAGTTTAGTGTGTGGTGTTCCTGCTCATGGCAGGGGGGTTGGAACTAGATGATCTTAAGGTCCTTTCCAACCCAAATCATTCTATGATTCTAATACCGGTGGCACAAATAAACAGATGGGGACACCCAAGGAACCAGTGAAACATGCTACTTAGCAAGTGATGTCAAACAAGAAGCTGGAAGAGAACAATGATGCAGCTCTGTTTTGGTAGAAGTGGTAAAAAGAGCTGTCAGTAATTTCCAAGATACTCAACTTGTTCTTATTAATACTTCACCATGTTTTACGTAATTTCTTCACAGACATCCTCTCCCGATGGATGAAAACATCCAGAATGAAATATTCACCCTGCATAAACCAGCAGATGTGAGCTTCAACCCTGTCCTCCCCACTATCCCTTCCAGCCTTGCCTAGCGCATGGTGAGCACCCTGGTCTCTTGACACTGCTGTGGCCTTTTGCACTGAGCTGTGTGTTAAAACTGAATAAGTTTGTATTATTAATGCAGCTATAAGGATCCATTCAGGCCAGGGAGCTCCAAACTTGACATCCGATGGTTTATCCCCTTGGAATTTGGGGGGAGAGAAAAAAATCAAGTAAGATTGACTTAAAAGCTCTATGCACTAATGCATAGTTCAGATTATAAATTAAGTTAAATTACATTCTACTTACATGAAGTAGAATTTTTAAATGAACTGAAGAGGATGAGAATTGAGGAAAGCTGCCTTACTCCCACTGAAATTCAGTGTGTTTCTAACTACTTTAATAAAATTCCAGTCATATGGAAGATTTCCATTATTTTTTAGCATTGGAGATGGTGGCGATGAGTGATACAATGAATGAGAGAAGAATTTAGATTCGCAGTTATGGACAAGAAGGAAAACAGCAATGGGACAAAAGCTTTATCTCTGGCAAAAATAAGCCAGGTCAAGGAGAAATCACTGACACAGAGCACACAGTGAGAAGTATGAAATGTGCCTCAAAAATAACTAATATGTACTTGCAGAAGCACAATTTAAACTATTAGTTTCCTATTTGCCTTTTCAGGATTGAAGAATGATCAATGGTAAAAATGGATTAAATGCCTCGCCCTCGTTCCATGAGAACTGAAGAGGATGTAAGTGATAGCTTACATTCCTAGCTAAACATACTCAAATGAAAAAGAAATGCTGTTTCTGTCCATTCCAGCATTTGAATGAAGAAGCATGACCTTCTGATGGTCTCCTCAGGTATACTTGGCAAGGGACATTTGTTTTCTTTATTTTTAAGGCTAGTTCAGGGACAAATTTCCCTCGAGTCCATTAATAACTATTTAGAAAAATAAAATCAATTGAAAAGGCCAGATCTAATACCTGCATGCCATAAAGAAAACTAGTTAGATCAGAGCTGTCATACCTTTTCCAACTTAAGAAACAACCGCAGAATCAGAACAACAGTGAAACAATAGTGAAATACTGCAAAACTACAGTCACCTGTAGTGAAATCTAGTCAACTCTATTTAAATGAATCCAGTCTTAAAAGGGTTCCTGGAGTTCTTTATTCCAATTGAATGGATAAAAATTTACTCATTTATCAGTTGTATAGTGTTAACTCCACGAACGCAGGCCACAAAGCAGAACTTTATTATCCTAGCGCTTTACCAACACAGAACAAGATGAGGCTTTCAAGGTGCTGAGAGTAGCATAATAGAACTTTGAGAAACACGTACAGCTACAGTTCAATACACCTACGCTGCCTTTTAGCCCAGTCCTGAGCTGGTGGGGGTGTTAACCACAACACTCATAAATAGTCCTCTGCACCACAAACTTGTTCCTCTCCTTACTTCAGCTCTTGTGGCAAATGATACTGCCTCGTCAGTTCAGTTGTGCTGTATGGGCAAGGGCAGCTTGCTATAAATGCATATTCCAACCACCTGCTCAGGTGGCAGAGAGCATGATTGTGGTTCCATATAGCCTGAGGAGGAATGTAGAGGATGCTTTAATGCATCTGGAGCAGGTGTAGACTCAAAATCACAGTCTAGCCCTGGAGCACCAATTTACTACTATATGATGCATTCTGAATGCAAATGAGGATTTGATCTGTCCTGTTTACTTGTCTAGATAGGTTTTAAAATCAGGAATCTTACAGTGTTGCCTGTGAGCACATTCCTCATAATCACAGAAAAAGAGGTCCTGGTTTCTGAGCTGAGCCCCGTGGCTGCTGCAGACACTGGTATAAAGTAATGCCACTTAAAAACTAGCCAAGCTCTACTACCGAAATTATTCTTACTGGAAGGCTGTACCAGAAAGTATAGGAGGGATGCTTAATGTCTTTGCAGGATAGTAACTTTCAGCCTAAATTTATACATGGCCAATTCAGACCCATTTGTTATTCTATCAGCAATTTCCTTTCATATACCTAATTATCTTCCCTCTCTGGTTTATATCCTCAAATGTATTTACAGTTGGCAATCATCTCTCCTCTCAGTCTTTGCTTTTCTAGATGTAAAGGAAGAAAAGTTTTTTAGTGTCTTCTCAGAAACCAGCCTATTATCTACACTATTCCAGTAGCCATTTCCTGAACCTATCTCCATTTAAATTCATTTTGTTTCACACAGGAAACGAGAAACAAATGCAATATTCCAATATACCTAATCATACATTGGCACATAGCTTTAATATCTCTTCATATCTACAGGAAATCCCTCCATTGATATTACTAGACCCGCACATCTTTTTCAGTTTGTCTTTTTTTTTTACACTGATTTACTTACACAAAACTACTTCATGAAAATCTTTTTCACCTCTGTCAGTTAATGAGCTTTAGTAAATTCTTGCTCTTAGTTGCAAGTACTTAGCATACCACTTGGTATGATTAAATTTAATTACCTTTCTTTTACATCAGTTCTTGAGATTACCCCCTGATCTCTTTAGCACACTTACATCTTCCCCATAATGAAAACTCTTCCCCACCCTGTGGCACCAGGTAATTCCACTGACCTACAGAGTATGCCAAGTAGAAACATTTTGTTCTTAGATCATTATTAAAAAGAATGCATCTCAAGCACCATCCTAGAGGATTCATCTAATAATCTTCCAACCTGCCAGTTACCTTTTCAGAACAATCCCTGCCATCTTCCATAAAAACAGGTCCTATTCATTTTACAGCTGTTTTAGTAATCTCCATGTTCTCCGGCATAATGCTGACTATGTTTGAGGTGGGAAAGGGAACACAGATTTTCTTTTCCTAGGAAGTCAGTTACAAAAAAGCTACCAAATTAGTCTGGTACAATCTAGGTTTGCTAAATTATGTTGAATTTTATAAAATTTCCCATTTTTTTCCATGACCTAAATATGAAAGAACTCTCAAAACTGTTCTAAGTTTAGCATGCTATTTAGCTGAAACTATGGCTTACAACATATTTTCTCCTTTACCATTACTTGAACTTGCTATATTCCCCTTCAAGTGTGTGACCACTGACTTGATGGATGTGTTAAAGACTTTATTTAGTTTATTTAAAGTTCTAGAAAGGAAATCACCTGCCCTCCCACAACTTCAATGCATTTTGGGCTCTTGAAGTTTTCTTTGCTCACACATCTTATTTCTAAGCAATTTGCTCTTTTGCCTTTCATCCATACTCAAAATGATGGTCCTTAAGAAATATGGAGTCAAAGTACTAGTTTGAAGATGGCACAAAACCCATCACTATTTTATCTCACTCCAAAAACTTATTTCCCTGTTCATTTTCTATTTAGAAATGTATAACAATTTCCTTTCAATCTTTTAGCAAGGTCTATTTAAGCTTGACTTTTGCCAAGTCTCGCTTCTCTGTTAAATACTGACATCTCAGATGTACTTTTTGACACAGATCAATCCTTTTTTCTACTCTTACTATTCTTTCAGAGGTATCTTTTCATGTATTTAAGGACAAGCATCCTTCCTTCGAGATTTTTCCCCACTCTGTTGCAAAACTGATTCAAAGTCTTTCCAAGTCTTCTCCAGTTCCACTGTTTATCTATGCAATAGCTCAATAACTGGTTTCTTTGTTTTCCTAGACTTCTCCCTTGATATACTGAGAACTTCAATTAAAACATTTTCTTTTCATTTAAACGATTGATTTGATTGAACTTGGTCCCAAGTTCTTTGCTAAATTAAGATCTTCCATGAGATCTTTATTAGTGAGATCTAAAATACTGTATCTGTCTGTTAAAGTCACTATCTGGTAAAGAAATATACCAGCTATGAAGTGCAGCCATACCTAGTACCTGGCATTAGCACCACATGTCCTCCATATAGACAAGTTATGTCTTGCAATTGTACAATCTCCAGCATTACTTTTCTTGATAACCAGAAACTCTAAAATTGAACCAACCATTACCAAATTCAGCTAGAATAAGGGAGTATCAATAAGTAAAGACATGGTGATACAGATGAGAAAATAATTACTATACTAGTATTAGTCTGTGTATTTTTAAAGATCAATAACACACTAGAAACAGGCTAAGATGAGTGCATAAAAGCTAAATAACCCATGGGCCATTTTCCCCATTGCACATGTACAAAATCATCAGATTTCATATTTATAAGATTTCTGCATAGAAACATGAAAATACACAAGTAATGATCTTGTTGATGGGAACACAAAATCAATACAGAACAAAGCCTCCACCCGCCGGGGTTTCTGTGAGCTCTTCACCCTGTAGATATGAGGCTGAAGAATTATAACAATCTTTTTCACTTGTTTGCATTTATGAAACTACATCTCTCAGCTCTATCAGCAGACAAAGTACGGCAATTAGCCTCTATCACCCTCTTCATTAGGGCCAGATCCAAAATCCATTAGTGACTGTGAAGAGCCTCCTATTGACTTGGTGAGGCTTTGGATCAGTTTATGAGTGCGTGCCTAAAGCAAGATGAACACGCCATCTGTTTCCTCTGATGGTCTGATTTCTATTCGTTACCCATTCCTTTTTAATTTCTCCTGGGTGCCTTTTCTTTTTCACTGGCTGCAATAGCACTCTCATCTTCACTACCTCTTAAAAGTACAGGATACTGCCATTTCTCTTATTTTCCTAATATTTTCAGGTTATAGCTGGATTTCTTCTTGTCTCTTAAATGACGACATACTTCTATACGAGAGCAAGCAAACAGCAACCTTTTCTCTGCTACAAATATGCCACAGATGAGAGGACACTGGTTTTGGTTAGTACAGAAACAAAAACAGAAAAACCCTGGCTGAATTTTATCAGTTTGCAAGTTTAACAGAAGCGCTGTTTAATTCCATTCTAAACAATAACTGCTGCCTCAGTAAGCTTTTCTCAAGGAAACTTCATTACTAAGTGCTTTACTATTTGACTGGAACCAAGTGCTTTACTATTTAAATGAACGAGAGAGAAAATAAATTGAAAAAGAAGAAAGGAAAGGCTTGTCTGTGCTTTATGACACTAGAACAAAATAATTAGAAAGAATGGTTTCTCCATCCATTTAAGTTTGTGTACTGCTTTAAATTATTCACTGGGCAAATGTCTATTTTCTCAATATCTCAAGAACAATAACCTGTTCTCTCAAACGATCTAGTGCTACAACAGCAACACAATTTAGAAGTGACTTACTTTTTACTCAGTCTTGCCTGTGTCTAATGCCTTCCAACTTTGGTCCCAGTAGCAGCACAAGGAATTCAGACTCTACCTTGCGGCACACACATCCGCTCAAAAATCACAAGAAAGAACTTGTAAAATCAGCTCCTGTTTTCTGCAGTTGTCCCCTCAAATTCATGTTGACATCATTCTTGCCACCAATCGATTACATGAGAAACATGTAATGACTGGGGTTTCCACAGTATAAATGCTGGACATCCTGAATGTTGTGTGATGGGGATATGCTGCCCTTTCTTCCAAAGAGAACTCTTACATATGCCTGCCTTGCAGCACTTTTGGTTTGAAGCATACATCATTGCCTATGATGCAAACAGTGTGACCTTCAAATCCCTGCAATGCTTTCCAATGCACTTTTAAAAGAGCTTGCTGTTGCAGGAGAGGTTTGGATCGGTTGTTCTCATCAGTGCAACAACTCATGTAATTTCCTGAAAGTGCTTCAGATGCTGACAGAAACTGACAATTAATCTGCACAGTCTCCCAGATGTGTTTAAGCTAGAAATGTCAACAAGACTTAAATCCATGTGTTAAAATTCCCAGAAAGATCAGCCCAGCTAGTACTACGTATCCTAGCAATGATGCAAACGAGGGTTCTCTTATTCAGAAAAGAAAACATAGACATATTCCTTACTCTACATCAGGATTGAGTAAACTGAGTATCATAAATAGCATCCTCAATAACAAGTTTAGGAAATCTCTGGAGTACTAAAAAGCACCAACGCTTCAGGAACAGATAAGCCGTTGCAGCTGGAAATAGACTGAGACCTGAGATACAGTTTTCTACCCACTCCCTAAACTCACACCTCATGTCTCTGGATTTTAGATTACAGTCTTTAAAAATGCAAAATGTCCTGGTAATCCCTTAAAACAGTTGCCACTGTCCCTGGGAAAGATAAACATCCTTGGGCTTCAGAAACAAGTTCCCTCTTATCTGTTGCCTTCCTGATAACCGTGAATTCTTGACTCCACAGTTGCTTTTCTTTCCTCTTGTTCCCCTGAAAGGACGGCTCAAGCACCTCCGTATCGCATGGATGCAAACTGCCTGGGGACTAAAGTGCTTTCTTTGGAAATGGAAACTTTATTCATAGCTCCCCAAGTTAGGGTGATCTTAATCACCCATGTCTCCACCGGAATGGTGAAGGAGGAACAGACAAGCAGCTACCACTTGTCTTTTCTTCCCCCCGTGTTAAAGGAGCAGGTTCAGAGTGCCTCTGGAAAACCAGACTGCTTAAGTGACTCAGACCCAGAGACACCAGGTTCATCAATTTCCTATGGTGCCAGCTGAAAGACAAGTGGTAATCTAGCAGTAGCAGCACTCCCAGGAACGCACAACAGTACAATTAAGTACACCGGCACCAACGGCAGCACATTCTGAAATGCGCAGGGACCCTGTGGTACCTAAATTGTTATGCAGAGGTTTTTAGGGTTGGAAACCTGCATTTGCTCTAGGTGGCTGTTTTGGCCATCTAAGTCCCTTTATGAATCTAAGCCATAAATACAACCTTGTCCTGGTTTCAGCTCTTAACAGCTATTTTTTCCCTTCCTAGTAGCTGGTGCAGTGCTGTGTTTTGGCTTTAGTCTGAGAACAATGCTGATAACACAGCGATGTTTTAGTTGTTGCTCAGTAGCACTTACCCCGATTAAGGACTTCTCAACCTCATGCTCTGCCAGTGAGGAGGGGCACGGGCAGCCAGGAGGAAGCAGAGGCAGGACACCTGACCCAAACTGGCCAAAGGGCTATTCCATAGCACAGCACGTCATGCCCAGTATAGAAACTGGGGGGAGTTACCCGGAAGGGACCAATCGCTGCTCGGGTCGGGCTGGGTATCAGCCAGCGGCTGGTGAGCAATTGTATTGGGCATCACTTGTGTTTGTTGGATTTTCCCTCCCCTTTTTAGTTTTATATTCTCTCTCCGGATTTTCCCTCCCCTTTTTAGTTTTATATTCTCTCTCCCGTTATTTCCCTTATCATTATTACTACTGATAGTAGTAGTAGTTTTGTATTATACCTTTAGTTACTGGACTGTTCTTATCTCAGCCCGTGGCATTTACATTCTTTCCATTCTCCTCCCATCCCGGCCGGCGTGGGGGCAGAGCGAGCGGCTGCGTGGTGCCGAGTTACCGGCTGCGCTTAAGTGCGGCTCCATTCCTCCCAAATGTGGAGAAGATAAAGGCATTATTATATTACCTAGGTGAATCGCTGACTTGTTAAATATCCCATCCACAGCAGTAGTATTCGCTAAGGCAAAACTTTGAGATACTTCATGATTCTTACCACTAGTTTTTGTCCAAAGTAACAGCTTTTCTGCTAATGTGGCTGTGATAGTTATTTACAAGACAAGCACATGCAGGATAAAGAGGTGATCTGATATCCTTTCTTTTATTTGTTTTTTTTTTTGGAAAACCTAATTGAAGAAACCACACTAATCCTGAGAACCAATTTACCAGGTATCTTCATGGATGCATAACTTTGCTTTTTACTCTATTAAAATTGGGTTTATAGCCAATTCTTACACCATGGCATCTTCAAAAAACATACTATTTTTCTGAAGGTCAGAAGGAAAGAAAGCGATTATCCCAGGTTTTAAAGACCTCTCAAAGCTAGGGTAGCAATAAGACAAACCAAAACCAAATAAACACACTAATTGGAAGTTGAAGGAATACAGGAAAATGTTGCATATGCTTTTTTCCAGGGTGCCCCTGTTTGCAGATTATCCCTACGTTTTTGTTATCCTACATTTTCATGCAGGAGAAAGGATTTGGGGGCACTGAGATTTTGATAAACGTTATGGTAATGTTTACAGTTCTGTTTTCAACTTCAGCTTTAAAAGTGTTGGTTTGCCATCAAGTATCTCAACAAAACCTTTCTCTCTCCTAGGATGCAGATCTCTGCACAGTCGAAAATTCACATGCAGCTAAACCCACCTGGTTTGGAGGTATTTTTCTCCCCCATTTTCAAACTCCTGTCAGCCTCTTAAAGGCTCAGTTTTTCACTGCACATTGGGTCTTTTTGCTGTTTTTTTGGCCATACATACTTTGAATGTATTATTATGCAGAGAACCTCAAACTAACGCGTACTCTGTGGTGTACAGTGGAGTATATTGATTCTGTTTAGCATCACAGTCCTGTGGTGTATGGTTGCACATGTTTCTGTTGAGAAATAATTAATGTGGTTGTGCTCCCTTTAGTGCAGCTGGCCTCCAGGATCCAGCCTCCTTGCTGCGCTGTGCTTCATTATTCACTTTACCTTGTGCATTTTTCATACATACACTCTGTTTGCCAGTGAACCAAGAGTTTTTGTATCTATAAATCACTTTTGCAAGTTAGCCATGGTGTCGAGAGAGTAGATTTACCTAAGAAAACAGAATGCAAGCAAAATGCTCGTTAAGCATAGCAGAATAACAGGAATGAGGATCTGACAAGTTCCAAAGCACGCATTTGTATCCCATAACAGATGTTACTGTTCTTATTTTCTCTTCAGCTAGGCTGCTTTTATCTAATGTATATTCCTATTTTAATTTTTTATTTCAAGTGTTTGTTATTTCACCCATTTTTTCTTAGCAATTGTTTTCAATGAGCATGTATTTTTCACAAACACATTACTTTTTCTTTACTTTTACTGAGGTTTTTCTCCATCTCTCCTTCGCTATATTACAAGCAAATTTTACAAGATTATTTTTCCTGAAGGTTTCAAAAATCCTATTAAAAATCACTTTGGCCATACAGAGTTTAGCTCTGTTTATAGAAGACTGGTTTCCAGTGAAGGCACTCCGATATATCATCTGGTAAACATTAAGAACTTATGGGGTTGATCTCTGGTGACACTGGTGATAGCAGTTAACACCAGTCATTATGCTGTAGCACCTGGAATACCCTGTTCCTCAGAACAAGGAGGTAAAAATATTTCATTTACAAATAGTTTTGGAAAAATGTCACCTTTTTAATTATGTCCGAGTAGGTAATCAATGCCTCAAAGTTAATCTAAGACAGAGGACACAACTCTATCATTTACCTTGAACTCCTGCCTAATATAGGCTGTAGGACCTACTTAAACCATCTCTGGAGAAAAATATCACTAAATTCCATGTCTTTTCCTTAGGCAGAGCAGTGACTGCAAAAAGGAGACAAAAGCCAGGACAGGCCTTGCTGTTTCCTCCTTCTTATAGAAATTGAGCACACATCTCTACTTGCATTCCCCTGAGAAAATCCTGTAGCTTTAGTGCCTTTTTCACTTAATGTCTTCTACTTTTCAGGAGGAAGGGTGGCAGTGAAGGATGATGTGTTGTTGCTGAGCATACTCTTTGTCTTGCTGATCTCTCAAACATATGCTACATACACAGCTATGTGTCACTTGTAACCTGATCTTAACCACCACCATCCTGCTGTGTCCCTTGTCCTCTCCAAAATGCCCATTTATGCTCTTTATCAGATCAGTTAGCGTCTGACAACCCTTTTTGCATTCATTAATACTGTCTCCTTCTTGGTACTTATATTAAGCTCCCCCCTCCCTCCTTTTTTTTCTGTCAGCTACTGGTCTTTGCTCCCTAGCATCCTTTTGCCATTCCTAAAACTTTCATCCAGTCCTTGTCATTTGTCATTGCTAACCTATTAACATATAACCTAGTAACAGTCTCAACCTGTCTAAACATCAGACCATCAGCTCCTCTTGTCTCCTTCCAGCTAGGATGAAGTACACTCTCTTAAAGGTTATTTCTCATTTAAGTGTGTATTTTCTCTGACTCAGTCACCCCTTAACCTTCCCTCCTGTCTCCCAAAGAGGCTTGCTCTTTCTCGCACTAAGAGGATGTGTTTTCCAAACTCACAACAACCCTCAGGGCCTCCCCCAAAGACGCTTCAGTTATCAGTATCTTTTCCAAGTAGAATTAAGCAAGATATTCCTAAAGTTTTACACATCAGGTCCCAAATCTTCTTGTATTCCACATCCCAGAACCTGTTCTAACTCTACAGTCCTCAGTTATACAGCTAATGTCTTCACTAGACCTTTGGCTACGACACCAGTCTGAAAATTCGTGCTTGGCTGCTGACCATCCAAGGAGGCTCAGGACTTCTTGCAGATTCAGTGCTTTCCAGGTGGGAATGCTTGATTTCAGCCACAGGCTGTATTCTCCTTCTTGACATATGACTTCAGATTTGGCCAGTTTATAATACCTGACTGTGTTTTACCCAGAACAGTCTGGCCTATGCAGATACTGTGATGACTCACACCATCCTATTTACCCTTTTTAAGCACCACCACAGCATTAGCTCTCTTTCAGTACACTGAAATTTATTCAGCACTCAAAGAGCTTTTGAAAACTCAGCATGACAGATGCAGACACTATTCAACTAAGTTCTTTAGAAATCAGATTGGAAAATCAAGGCCCTAGCTCATTCTCATAATTAAAGGTAGTTTGAGGCTTTATTCATATAGGGTTGCATTAGACTCTTAAGTCCTCACTAAGTTTTGATTTACCTGATTTCCTTCCACCTAGTTAAACTAGCAGTGAAGCTTCAGGAAGATCATGGTTTTCCTCAGCCCTTTTTGATACGTATTTCTCTGCTGCTGGGAGAGATGAGTAATGGCATTGTTTGGAGGTGGAAAATCAGGGTAGCTATTTATTTTAATGGCTTTTGTTACTTTAACTCAAAATTTATAGCTCAAAGCAGTGACAATTTCTTTTTACTATAGGTCTACACGCACACTTGACTCACTCATTTCTCCCTAAGCCACATTATAATGAATACACCTAGAAATGACATACTCTTTTTCTAAGCTTCCTCTCAGAAAGGCATTCCCCACATTGGAATTGTAAAAGTAGATCTCTAGATTTCCCATGAGAAAGCTTAATATGAAATCTGTAAGCATATTCATTATAATGTAAGTTGCATAGGTGTAGCATATCTGCTTAAAAATCCAATTATGATTTCAATATTCAGTGGTTTAGTTATCTTATATGTTTATTGACAAAAACATCTGTAAGTACCTCACTGTGTAATGCAGCCCTATTTCTGCTTTGGAAATATAAATGTTTATTTGTTGAGTATTTAGTTTATAACTGCAGTTGCCGATGTTTTGTGTAAACTAACTATTCCTATTACATTTCTAATTCCTAAATACATATTGGATGCACATATTTTTCCATTTCTAAAAATTCAAGGGACATTTAAAGAATATAAAATTGCTATCTTCTTTCCCATTTTTCCTAAACTTCTGTAAAGGTTACACTCCTAGTAAGACCCTTGATATCAATTGAACAGGTACTTTTCACTGTGTACTCTTCGAAGTGGACTTCAAAAAGGAGGCTGCTACAGATTAGGATACATGTATTAGGAGACTACGGATTAGGATACATGTATTTTCATGCTGGCCTTTTTACACCTGGCCTGGTTTTCTGTGCTTCAAGTTTCCACATTGTGAAAGATGATGAAAATATATGATGAAAATAGGTACATCATCATCATCATCATCACAGTCGAGAAGTATTTGCACTTTAAAGTATTCTTTAACATCGGTAAAGATTACAGTTACAAGCTCATAGTTTATTTTAGTTTCTTTTGTTTATCTTTTTTTTCTTCCCTATGTGGTTTAAGTCCTGTTATTGGTAACCTATATATTAAACTTTCATAGTGAAAGTATGCTACCAGGATCTCTCTTCTGCTTTGTAGGTGAGGTACAGGAAATGTGTATTGTCCTCCAAGTGCAACCAGTTAAATTCTGCAAAATTAAAACCCACTAAAACAAATATAAATGATTCATAGAATTCCATCAGAATTCGTATATCACATTAAGGGCATAAGGTGAATTTCAAGCTATGCTTGAGACTCACCAGCTAGGTGAAATTCTTAGGGTAACACAGTATAAAACATGCATAAGCAGCATAGAATTGCTTTTCAACTACTTAACACTTCGGCATACCTGGAATTACCTTACCCATTTGACATGTAGTTGCAGTTTTAAATGTAGGAACAAATCTGAGGGGAAACGGTCTGTATCATCTAATTCCAAAGAACTGCATGCTACAAAGTGGGCCACTGTTCCTGCAAAAATACTGTGCAAAAAAAGTATACCAGATCAATTCTCAAGCCTCTTCTGATGAGAATGAGCTTTTTTCCCTTTACAGAGTCGGAGAGCAGCTGGATGGTAGTTGTAAGCGGAAAACAAATGATCTTCTGACTGCTTCAAATATAACTGCATAAGAATGGAAAATAACTGCAATGCTGCATCCAGAAAGCAAATTAGAAGTTTGTATTGTGACACTGTACTACTGTGTTAAAGGACGGTTGTGGAATTCAGTCTCTGTATGCCAGCAGATTGTTTCCTCCTTTTTTTCCTGCTTATTTATCTTCATCTTTGCTGTGTCATTCCCTACCCAAGTGGCATACTGATTCCTCAAGGTTGAGTGGCCCTAATTTATGCATTACAATTGATCCTAAATTAATAACAAAAATGAAAGGCAATTTTCTGCAATGCAAAAGACTGCATTTCTGAAGAGACAAATCCAGTACATCAAAGATGCCTTCTAAGAAGTCTTGCCTCGAAAATTATCATCTTTGCTGCAAGATGATCACTATCATCTCCAGACTGATTCATTTTCTACTAGTAAATTGAGGCTTATCGTTCTCATTTATTTAGATGTACATTTCATTTTAAATCTGCATATTATTTGCCAATTGCAAAACTAAGTGCAAACTGAGTCAAACCACTCTTTCATTTGTCATCTTTTTTTCTGTGCTGCTTTCTCAATCTTTCTGCAAGAAGATCCCTACATACTTTCTTGGAAAAGACAGCATTCCGGACACACACATTACTCCTTTTTAGTGTACACATACCCTCCTATTAGCCCTCCAGAAGCTTTTATTCAGAACTGATATGTTTATTTGGAATTCACACTTGCAGCTCTGCTCATTAGTGACTAGCGCTGATTGATGTGAAGTACTGCAGGGTGGGACACTTCAGGTTTGCTTGGGTAATAACGCTCAGACTGATTTCTGCAAGTAGGCTTTTTCTGCCAGTGTGGAAAAGCAGAACTACGTGGAGAAGAATGCCTGTTTGTTTGCACTTCCTGAAAATCAGGATGCTATCCAAGCCCTCAGAACACCCCTAAATCTGTGTTGAACTCTCAAATCAATGAAGGATTTATGCCTGCAAAGTTATTTCCAGATGAAATTACTGTTTAATAACTGCAGAAATGCTGAGCTGGAGGGAAAAAGTCTGCTTTCCTGCATCAGCCTAGAGGACGAGGATACAGCTCCAAAATGCTGCCCTGCTGCACAAAAGCTTTTTACCTACTGCACACTTAAGCATTCCTTTCAGAAACTTCAGTATTCTGCAAGTTGTAATCTAAAATCTCTGCAAGCCACTGCAGTTTGCACCTGCAGAGAGAATTTCACTCTGCCTGTATTATACTGTTATCCTGAGATGGCACAAGACATCCCTGTGGTGCTTTTGGCTCTCCTTTCTCCTGCCAAGGCAGCTTCACAACCCATCTGCATTAGATGCTCACATTCCAGTCACCAAACAGGAGTGAGATAAAGCTTGGACTTCATGACCTAAGAATAACAGAGTAAATAAGCTGAAAGGCCACATCCTAAAGAGCTGCATCTAAAGTAAAGGCAATTTTCATGTAAAGCCATAAGTAATACAAAAATGCAGCAGAATTACTCACTGCAAACTATCTGGTGAGAGCTAGTGAGTTCGGAAATGAGAGAAAGGCAATAAATGAATGCTATTACCTGAAAAATAAAATGTCAATATAATAATTTAAAAGAAACAGCAGCAGAACGCTGCCTCTAGGCAGCTGTGACTTGCATAAAATAGCTTTTCACATAATAAGTAACTCAAGGTCTCAGTGATCTTGACAAAGTTAAAGGGATAGCTTTTAAGTAGACATGAATAATTCTTTTACCTGGACTCACATAGGTAGGTTTTGAACTCTTAAATGCTGCTTAACTCTTCAAATATTCCATATTTGATATAGAATATACAACATTCTTCCTGCAGTTGATTTTTAATTTGTATCTATCACTTTTAGAATCATTCCTGGTATTGTGTCAGTGCCTTCTTTCTACTACTATCTGTATTTTCTACTGACGTGTTTTCCCAGAACAAATTCCCTGAAGTTTTCAATGCAGAGAGTTGTAAGCAACTTCAGGCTTGCAGTTCAGTATATTGGACAATGAAATTTCTTTTACTCCTTCGGGGACAAAATGGTTCAGTGTGTCGAGTGACTCTTACTGAATTTGAAAAGAATATATCAAACAATCTCCAGTTTTCTTCTGCTTAAGCATTCTTCAAAACTTCAAATTATTTTGGAAATGCTAAAAAACCAGTGACATTTCATAACCAAATATTCAGTTATTTAAAATTGCTCACACAACAGGAAAACTGTCATAACCTTCCCTGGACATGAGGACTCATTGAAACAAACTGTGAACCGCTTACCCAGAGAAATGCCCAGAAACCCCTATATGAGTTACTAAAACCAGTGAATACACAGACATGAAAAAATTAATATACAAATTAATAAAAGCCTAATTTACAGTAATAAAAGTATTCTTTGTCTTGGAAAGCTTGAATCATTGAGTGTAAATCCAAACTATGTATTTTTCTTCTATCTGAAATATAAAGCTGGCCCACATGCATGGGAAGGGACATCATCCTTCTCTGAGATAATGACCTCAGAGGAGTTTAAATGGCATCGCAGTGATAAATCCAAAGAAATACACTATTTGATTTAACTGAGCTAGCATCCATGCGATGTTTTTCAGACACGGAGATTTAAAAGCAAGATTCTAAGAGAACAATATGAAGATATGAATTTCTTTGGTAGGCACCCAGAGGGAGCTAAATGTATAGTGTTATTTCTTCTCCTAATCACAGCATAGCAGTTAATTTTTTTTCCCCTAGTCACTTAGAGCTTTTCCCCCTCCTTCATCTATCTTTTTGTAGCTTTTCAGCTTTTCTGTTGTGTCTACTGGCATGAGAAGTGCTGCCACGCCACAGCTGGGAAGGGATGCACCCTCTGCACGGCTATAGCAATGATGAAATACAGGGCAAGTCTTCCATATAAAAAGAGGGGAAAAAAAGCCACATGCTTTATGGTATTTGCCCTGGATAACGCAAATTCTTCTGGCACTGCATATTCTGCAGCAGTTCAGATCATCCCTGTCTGCAGAGGACATTGAGCAGATTAGTCCTCCTAGTCCTATCACTGCTTTTGGGACAGCTATGGGCAGCTCACCTGTTCTTGACCGCACTCTCAACCTGTAGCAATGCAATTGTTAGTGTCAATAGCAATCAATAAAAACGTTTTATTCACATCTCTAGGAGGGGTATAATAGTAACAGTTATTCCTTCACTTCTTTAGCCAATAATCATCAGTAAAACAGTTCTATGGTTTTATTGAGTTTCCACACTGTGGGACTGGACACAATATGGAGAATGACAGCTAACGAAAAGATACAGCCCTCCCTGTCCCAGCTATTCTGCCTTTCTACACGTGCTGCAGACTGGCACATTTCATACCTCTACCAAACACAGGTGGAGCAGGCCCCCACAGACACGCAGAGCTCTACAGCCAGGAACAGTTTCAGGATATAATGACCCTCTGATGGAATAAGAACAAAGTTTTCCAGTGATTATATTTTGGGTGCCAAATTAGGGCTGCTCTGAGGTGACAGAAAGTCACATGCTTTGTGTGAGTAATGTTACAAGAAAATCAGACTGTTCCAAGGAATCTTAATTTAGGTTAATGAACTAAAGCAACCAAATTCTGCAGTTGCTTTGGAAAAGGTTGACCTGGTATTTCAGTGTCACATTAGCAGAACCGCACACCAGGAGCCTTCAGCTCCTTTCATCTGCTCGCTCCTGTACAACCAAAGGTCAAAGCAAAATCTGGTAAGGCACAAGAGACGAAAGGAGAACGCAGGCCCTAATTGCATCCAGAGACCAGAGAGCCTGCCCTTTCCAATGCTTACAACTTCTCTGAAGGTAAACCACAGCCACTGACACAACTGCCTCTCAGTGTCAACTCTAAGCTGTGATTGGAATTAGAAAGCATAAGAGAATTCCCTGCACAGTGATTGCAAGCACTACTCTTGTATTTTTGAGGATATTTCTTATAATTTTGCTTTTCATTTTACAGAACTTTGTGTTGCACATAGAGGGGAAAAGACTTTATATAGCTACCCAAGAGATCACTTTTTCAAACTGGCTGCACAACAACAAAAAACATGAGATTCATGTTTTCTGTTTGCTGATAACTCTGCTCCCTACATAGATACTTCTGCCTCTTCTTGTAGGCAGAATGTGGCCCCTTCTAGGAAGATGCCTGTGGGTGAGCCTAGTTGCCATAAACACCCATAGGTCGCTATTCTGTGATAGAAGCTAGTCAGTAAGAAGGATTCTGCCTTTGAATTATAATTTATATCAGTCTGAGGCTGCAAGAATAACCACCACTTACTCTCACTTAGGAAGCAGGCAGAGCCTAGCAAAGAAGAAACGTAATAAGGGCACCCAGTCAGAAAGCTTTCAACAGTGAAGGAAATAATACAGTTCTGCAGAAATGAACACTCAGAGAGCAAGACTGTGCTTGGAGGAGCTCGGCAGGTACCTGAGGGACACTCACTTTAAAAGATTTACTTTCTCCTGTTGGAAGATGTCAGACCACTCCACTGGGGCTGTTGATGGTTGGATATTGATTTGTGCACTCTGGGTTCTCAAAAGGCGCGGATCTACAGAATGAGCTTTTAAGCACTGAAAATACCTAATGGCCATTTCTTGACCACTCCCTTCCTGTCTGTTACTTCTGAACCACATAAAGGAGGATTTTCCTGGCACTGCAATGTCCTATCTTATTCTTGAGAGTTCAAAGCATATTGATGCGTGAACAATTGGTGTCTAACACCTTGAAAAAAGGCAGAAAGCAGATACACTGCTCTCAAAGTGAAAAGCTTATTTCCCAGACATACAAGCAAACACTGGATAACAAGCTGAACATGTGTCAGCAATGGGCACTCACAGCCCAGAAAGCCCTGTACTGCACCACAAGCATGGCCAACAGATGGAAGGAGGCGAGACCCCCCTGCAGTCCTGCATCCAGCTGTGAGGCAACAGCACAAGAGGGACGTGGAGCTGTTGGAGCGAGTCCAGAGGAGGCCACGGAGCTGCTGCGAGGGCTGGAGCAGCTCTGCTCTGGAGCCAGGCTGAGAGAGCTGGGCTGGGGCAGCTGGAGAAGGCTTTGGGGAGACCTTATTGTGACCTTTTGGGACTTTAATGGGGGCCTACAAGAAAGATGAGGAGAGACTGTTTAGCAGCCCCTGTTGCAGTAGGAGGAGGGGTAATGATTTTAAACTAAAAGAGGGTAGATTCAGACTAGATATAAAAGTTTTCTAGTGAGAGTATAGAAACACTGGCACAGGTTGCCCAGAGGGGTGGTAGATGCCCCATCCCTGGAAACATCCAAGGTCAGGTTGGATGGGGCTCCAAGCAACCTAATGCACTTGAAGACATCCCTGCATATTGGAGAGGGATTGGGCTAGATGAGCTTTAATGGTCACTTCCAAGCCAAACTCTTCTGCGATTCTTTGCTTCTATGATTCTATGATATCTGCCAAAACAAGATAGATAGATATAAAAAATATTACATTGACCCAAATTAAAATCCTTGTGTCACTGGATGCAGTCCAGTTCCCCCTGCTCTTCAGTATTCAGTATACCTCATTATAGTTTTGCATACTTCTGCATTTTCACAAAGGAAATTATTGATGAAAACAGCATAATTAATAGTTCCTATTGCAATAGTAATAACTCTGAGGTTTACAAGGTACCAAAGAAAA
Organism: Nestor notabilis; assembly: GCF_000696875.1. Classification (NCBI taxonomy): domain Eukaryota; kingdom Metazoa; phylum Chordata; class Aves; order Psittaciformes; family Psittacidae; genus Nestor; species Nestor notabilis. Next base: position 361,436 of record NW_009910520.1, read on the forward strand.
TAAAAGCCAAGGCCTGAAATAAATTCCTTACTATACTGAAATGTACAAGGATTGCTTTTCCCACTGCTTCCTCAGGGTTTTCAAATTCTATGCTATAAGTTTACTTCTGATTACAGTTTCAGCCTTCCTTGTTGAGATTTGAATAGACCCTGGAATGCAGTGGAAATGTGGAAACCCAACCTTTTAGAGAATAATAATCTTGAACTAGAAGAATCAAATCTTCTGTCACTTGCTGTCACTGAAATACCAAGTCAAAGGAAAGAAGAGAGAGAGCTTCTGTCTCTTCACTCAACAGAGCATGTGGTGGATACAGAACAAAATTTATCAGAGTTATCACAGCAGACTCCCTGATGATAAATCATTATCAAACATGATTTACTCCTGTGGAAGATCTTTAATCTGATTTTCTAAGGGAATCATTGTGCCATGTGAGCATTCATGCCCGTCTCTCTCTCGACTGCAGTAACCCCAATAGCCAACTGCAACCAAATCTGAAAAAGTGAGGAGGAAACAAACCAAGTTCCTCAAAACTTTGTAAAACTATTTAAACATTTAAAACAGGGACATTCTGCAATGTAACCTGAATTGTTCTCATAGGCCAGACAACCCACAGGGGTATAAAAGAAAAAGAGACACTTTGTGCATGTCTCAGCCTTGGGAAAATTCTCAGTCAGAACTTGACCTGTTCAGATACTGAGGTCAGTCAATCTCATGATGACAATGCAGTGGGATCTAGATATCTTTAATTCCAGTGTTGATAGAATTTAATCTTTCTACACAGTCTATTCCACAAAAAATGATCTAATTTTAATTTTATACAGATAGAAAGTATGTGCCGAAGCATGAAAAGATTCTGTGAAAACAGCTTTACTAATCATAATGACCTCTTTTTCTCTATCATCTGAAGAATAGACAAGGTTAGATGAGAACTGAACTCAGATGTTGAACTCAGCATGAATATGACATGAATCATCAAGTGACCCATTGTCTTTCTTTATTCTTCTTCAAGGTAAGTACCAATATTGGCTGATACTCCATCAACTTCTATTAAAATCCTCTCTTCAGCATATGCCTCCAAGCACAGTGCTGTGCCAAGGAGTCAGTCCGTTTAAACTTTCCTCCAGCTTAGAGAAGTTAGGCTAGGCTTTGTAACAGAGTCTGTTCAGTTACCTCTTATACTGACCACTGATGTACAAGTGCAAATCAGTCTCTAGAGAGCACTGGATATGTTTTTCAAGTCCTGCAGTAATGGAAGACTAACATCACTGTACTAATATGAGTCATTTTATGCAGAATTTCCTTTTCATGATGTCTTTAATATTCAAGCTGGAGCAAGGTAATGGCTTATTTTAAAGAATTTTTTCTAAGTGCGCATTTGGGCATTGTAGTTTGTTAGAAATCAGCAAGTCTTGTCTGCACCTGGATCAGCATTTTATGCCTTTAAGATAGCAGAGGCACTCGCACATTCTCTGAGGTAGTTGAAGGAATTAAAACTGTATTTTTTTTATTATTATAATTTTGAAAAGAGAATTTGTTTGATTTCCCTTAACTGTGTTCCTCAAGTAGGTACTTAGGAGAGCTCTAAATGAGGAGCACTTACTTAACAGTGATCCTTGAAGGGATCAGGGATTGGTGATAGTACCTGATAAGTGGCTGGCACAACTGAAGAAGAGTGAAAGGAGCATGTCCCTAAGGAAGAGGCTGGCAGAGGGGTACTTAAAACTTCCTTACCTCCTGGAACAGCACTGATCACAGCTTTAAGGTGGATCTGCCTCAAATTCATCATCTTTTTGAGCTCTCACTGAAGCCTTTTAAGCTCAAAACCCCAAGTCTTGTTAAACTGTAAACTAGGGCACAACATTTTAAATACAAACAACAACATTATGTCAAAGAGCAAAAAGAAAGCTTTCTACACCAGCTGACTGTATCCATTTCTTAGTATGCCAGCTGGGTCTCGGGCAGCTCAGTGATGCTCAGCAAGCTCTGCACTGTCCATCCCCCCAGTCCCTTAGCAGAGTTTCCTTTGGGCATTTTTGAGACCCTGCTGATCTGTTCCCGAGCTCCACACGGGACACATTGTGCCAACATGCACACAATGGTCCTGTGTTATCCCAAGGGATGGAACCATCTCTTCATCCTGGGGCAAGGATCATACGAAAGCCAGTAATTCCTCAGGAATACATCCCACAGATTCATGTCACCTATTGATGAAAGTGAGCTCTTAAACTTAAATTCATGGTGTCCTTGCCAAGTCTATGGACACTGAAGTAATCAGTCCTTTACCACCTTCCCTTTCATTCTGCTATGTAAAAAAAAGCAGGAAAAAACACCTTCAACCAATTTATCTTTTACATTGTAAAATCCTTTAAATTATACTGACTTTTTAAAAATGTGGATAAATGTCATAAAGAAAATATCTGATGGTTTTGGGATACAGAATTCTGTAACCTGGAGAACTGGACTAAAATGGAAAGTTTATTACAAACTGTTTGATATGGGCAAACTACATTTTTATCTCTCAACAGCAGGAACCTTAATACATTTTGCAGCTTTGCCATTAAATACAGAGAGATGATTTTTCCATCTAATTTCTAAAAGCAGTTTTGTGGAAGAAAATGGGTAATCAGCATGTAGAATGCCTTTCTTCTGAAGATGCTTTTAGTCTAATATAAATGACAGCTATTTAAAGGCAATCACTTGTGTTTTATATCTCACACAAAAACCAGCAGACACAGTACCCTGCCTTTGAGACAAAACACTGATATATGTGACAGAACATTTCAAGCAGTAATGATCAGAAACCATAGATTAAGCAGCATCCAGAAAACAACTGAAATACCCTCCATTTTTTGCTATTGTTGTTCAGTCTTTAACTGATATTATGCTGTATTATGTTGTGAATAACTAATTATCTGCATCAGACAGGTACAGGAGATGAAAATCACATTCATTCTCCAGTATGTACACTGATAACTTACACATCTGTTAAAAATAAAGTGGTTTTCAAAATACCACCCAGGAGGCATTCTGTTCTGTTCAGTGACCTTTGGAAACTCTAGTCCAATGAATAACTAGTGATGCACAAGTAAGTTGAGAGACAGTAGATAAAAAGTGCCTATAAGCTTATATGTTATCTGTTATGAGGATGGCTATGGTAAAAAGATATATCGTTCTTTCATAATTCGTCTGAGAGAGAAAATCAATGAGAATATAAACTTGTATCCCTTTAAGCTGAGTGATTATAGAATTCATTATCCTGGACAGTTGCAAGCATAACATGGAGAAAAAGTGCAAGGAATTATATAATCAAAGCATCTAATTTAATGGTATGTTACTACCTTACAGGCATTTGTTCATATGGCATCAGTCACATCTTGGTAAATCCAGCCTTGCATTCAAACGTTTTATGTATAAAGAAGACTAACTCCATTTGCTTCAAGATGACAAAACTTCATATTACCAGGATGTCGGTAGAATATTGAAGGATTTGAGCAATGACAATCTTGCATCCATTAGAAATCTTTGTAAGTACTATGACACATGACAAAGCTTAGACTCTCTTTTTTACACAATATACGGCCCATCTGGTTTTGATCTTGTGGCAAAGAAAATCTGCAGGAAAACAGCTACATAACCAAAGGCCAAGGAATACCACCAAATCCAGGGAGATGTGATGCAGCACAAAGTTTAACTTTTTTCCTTTCTTTTTGTGACTCTCTTAAACCACGCTACCAACAAAGTCTTTCCTGCCAGCTCTGATTATAGCTCATGTAATTCAGACGTCCATAAACATATCCGTTAGAGATAGATATAGTCTACAGACAACAAAAAACACTTTTGCAGTTTTTGTTTTATAGTAGAAAAACTAGATGTCCTTCACTATGCACATGTGTAAGGAAATCAAAGAGGTTAAAAGAGAAAAGGTGCCACAATTCCACTTCACAAGCTAAAAGGGAGTTACCAAGTCACACGGGCTCTTCCCAATAATCAAATGCCTAGCTGAGCATTGACATGGTTATGGGAAAGAAGAGCATTCTGGATACTGGTCTGCAAGTAGCTACACCTGAAACTTCTTAAAAACATGAAATGCTTATCCTGTTGTATATTCACATTTTTATAGTTTAGAATAAAGAGTGGGCATCTTTAATCAAAATGGAGGTAGTTTCATTCTTAACCATTTTTAATTTCACAAGTAATTCAATTATTTTTATTACAGATTATTTTTTTTCCTGTAAGAGAAGAATAAATTATACTTACCCTCTCCAGAGTAATTTCTTCAAATTCATATTCAATTTCTGTTCCATTGACCTAAAGAAAATGAAATCAGAAAATTCCTTAAATGCACACGGAAGGTAATTCGGTAGAGATCATGTACAGATATTCCAGTATGATCAGTTCACTGAAGCACATTTTGCAACATGCAGGTGAGGCTATCTAAATTATAGCCTCCTTAGCTCTTCTTTGTCTTGAATGGCATATAATCAAGCCTATGAATTTGAAAACAGTAACAGTTCAGTATGTATGAAATAACGAGTCACTTATATGATTTGACTGATATTTGGCATAGTGTGTTCATGGACTTAGCACAAATGTTTAGTTTCCAAGCTAATAGTTTCATGTCAAAAATAGAAGACCTGTTTCTAAAAATTGTTCCCACAAATGGAAGAAAGATTAGTTATTCATTGCCTTATGAGCTCCAATTTACCTGGTACTATAAAACCAGACAGGAAATTCATAGTACTTATGTAAAAATCACTCACTGATACATACACTGAAATACATCTTGTTTACTATATTAACCTAGGGCAAGAACATGACAGAGGACCTTTGCAATAGACAGCTGAATGGCAAAAAGGCACAGAATGTTAATGTAATTCTTATGCCGAGTTTCAGTGTCAAAATAAATTAAGCTACAAAATGTAGAGCACCAAAATGGATTGCGCTGGACAAGAAATCTATCAGCTGAAGACATGACACTGATTTAAGCAGTATTCTGAAACCTTGTTCCAGTCTGACATGGATTTTTTCTGTCCCTTTAGGCAATTCATTTAACATCCCTTCCTTAGTTTCCACGTTGCTTTCTCATAGTACCACATCTGAGAAAGCTACAAAAGCTGATGCTATTGTCAGTAAACTGCAGAGTAATGAAAACACTTGTATTATTAAAATCTGAGAAGAATCCAGTGTACCTTAGCTGCAGCTAGGCAGCAATTCTTTTTGTTTGGGCAAGAAAATATTGATTAATGGAAAACAATAGCTATTGCCTGTGAGTCATGACAGTTTAGTTTTTGTGATGATGATAGGATATTTCCTGGAAAACAGTTTTCTTTATTGTTTTACTTAATTTATGCTTAATGAAAAAAAATGAAAAATTGTAAGAGCAAAACTGAAGTGAAGCCTTAGGATTGACCTAATCTTGAAGGAACAAATTTGTTATTTCCCAGAACAAGAATGTTTATTACTCCTCCCCACTCCCAGCCACTAATTTCCTGTATTAGTTTTCTAACTGCAATCAGAAAACACAGTACACAAATCATTCTTTATCTAGTCAAGCACCTTTCAAAGGTAATTACCTACTTCCCATGTGAATATTATAACTAGATACACATATCTACCAAACAAAAGCTTCCTATAAATGCTACCAACTACTTAATTTGTCTGCAATTCAAGATCTGATAAACCACGAAATCAGTAATAGAAATACAATCCCTAGAATCTGTGTTCAAAAGGAAAGAGGAAGCAGGAGAGAAGTCGAAACAAATAACTCATGCTTAACAATGAAACAAAACCATAGCATCAAGGAATAAAATATTTAATACATACATAATATCTGTATTTTTTTACATTATTGCAATCTGGTAATCACACTACACTAAATCCAGATATGAACAAGTACTTTACTATAGGTTATTTTATAGGATATTTTCCTGTTTTATGTTATCACTTTAATGCTTTCTGCATGGATTTTTTTATTAATACAGGCAACTTACTAGGTATGAACAGCTTTATAGCTCATCCATTTCTCGTCCTTTCTTGTCTAATGATAATGAAATCAAAGCTATCTATATGTCTCTGTTTTCATGAACTTCTCTTTCATCTTAGGGTGGTGGATAGCTCTGATCTATGTCTTCAATTCCTCAGTCTTGCTCTATAAAGCTGTCTTTGCTTCACTGCTTATAATCACTTTTCCTTTGCATTAAAAACTCGTTAGTGCAGCAAAATGGGAAAAAGCGGGACATGAGAAGTGAGCAACCTCTGTATAAAGATGAAAGGAGAAAACACAGGCTGAATACTCAACTTGTATTTGCACACAAACTATATCTTGATTATGATCATCTGAGAAGTTTCTTTTATCATCCATGATTCCAAAAGGGTCTTCAGTTCAAATCACCATTAATCGCAGCAGAGATCCATTACCAGGTCCCACAGCAGCAGGGATGATGTGAATTAAAAAGCTGATCTTGTTCCACCTCCTTTTATTTAAGCATATATATCTACATATGCAATGCATTGCCCTGTTTTTCTTGCTGGTTGCTCAGAAGACCAATGCAGTTATTTCGTAAAGGATCTAATAAGACGTTGCACCTACCTGAGGCAGGTGTAATGATGATGTATGCAGTACCATTCATGGCTAGCACAATTTTACTTCATATTTAGACTCTCTGGCTGCACCTACACTGCTAAATTAGAGTCAGTTTTCAGCCAAGTCTCAGTGCTTAAGGCTGTTTCTGTCTCGAGCCTGCTGGAAGCAAATAGACAAGAAGTAGCCAACAGTTAAGCAGAAGAATCATTGCTCCAGTGCTGAAACTGGCTTCTTGGTGCTCTCATTTAGCAGCATATGGACATACCCTCTGTTTTTGTCCATTTTAACTTGACAGTCTCTGGCCTGACAAAACAGCTAAACAAGCTGTCTGAACATGAAACTTCCATTTCTTACAAGTAGTGGTGTTCCTATGAGTTTTCTGAATTCTGCTTTTATATCAGATTGCAGCAAGAACACACAGCAAAATTTACTATGCCCAGTACGATCTTAGGTTTGAACTATGAAAATTTCCAAACCTTTTCATATGGTTTTCTCTTCTCCACAGTCAAAGAAATTGTCAGCATTTCCAAGTGAGTTTGGGAATATTCTTTCCCATCTTTCAGGAATGCAAGGGCTGACACAACAGATGTCTTTAATCTTACCAAAATTTTATATTTATAATCCTGAAATGAGAGGTAGTAATCTAGCTCTCTTTATACTCAGTGAGAAGAAACAGGCATTTCTAGGTCTTAACTCATTTCATCCTACACTAGCAATCTCAGGTAGGTTAGATGAATTGTGCCCCTGAGTTTTCCTTTCACGTTCTGTACAAATAGAGTCTAAAAAAGATGGCTAAAGTTTGGTGAGCACTTGCCTTAAATCTGTTTTCTCTGCATTACTGCTACCTATAGACTGATAACAAAGTTCTGCTTAAAGGATGTCATATGTCTTTCATCATTATATACCAGAGAAAGGTCAGAACATTGGTTTTAGCAGCTTTTCTGATTGCTTTTTTGGGCTTGTCTGCACCTGTAACTGGCAGCACATGCACAGCATTTCCAGCACCTGCTCCCACAAGCCCAGTTAGGATGTCTGCAAAGAACAATTCAGTCTCTCCCCTTCTCCAAAAGATCAAGCCAAAATACCTTGCTGTTGGCTTCCCTCTCTGACTCAGGGCACTAATATCATCTCTCTGGAGAAAGAGTGCTCAACACCACCTGTGACAGTACCAGGCCCAGAGGACTCTGGCAGAAGAGGATAGGAAGTGCACAAGATGAGGTCCATGGGAGGATGTAATCAACTACATTCCTTCTTCAAGGCACAGTCTGGAAGCAAAATTTGTCTCATCCAGGAATGTTTTATATCCTGGGCTGTATCAAAAGAAGCATGACCAGCAGGTCAAAGGAGGTGATCCTGCCCCTCTACTCTGCTCTTGTGAGACCTCACTTGGAGCACTGTGTCCAGTTCTGGTGTCCTCAACATAAAAAGGACATGGAGCTGTTGGAGCAAGTCCAGAGGAGGCCACGAGGACAATAAGAGGGCTGGAGCACCTCCTGTATGAAGACAGGCTGAGAAAGTTGGGGCTGTTCAGCCTGGAAAAGAGAAGACTATGTGGAGACCTCAGAGCAGCCTTCCAGTGTCTGAAGGGGGCCTACAAGGATGCTGGGGAGGGACTCTTCATTAGGGACTGCAGTGGTAGGACAAGGGGTAATGGGTTTAAACTTAAACAGGGGAACTTTAGGTTAGATCTAAGGAAGAAGTTCTTCACAGTGAGGGTGGTGAGGCACTGGAATGGGTTGCCCAAGGAAGTTGTGAATGCTCCAACCCCGGCGGTGTTTCAGGCCAGGGTGGACTTGGGTGTCCCTGCTCATGGCAGGGGGGTTGGAACTAGATGATCTTAAGGTCCTTTCCAAACCTAACTATTCTATGATTCTATTTCCAAACCTAACTATTCTATGATTCTATTTCCAGCAGAACAACAAAGATACTGTTGACCATGACAGTATATGTAAGTGCTGCATGAGGAACAGGTCTGCATGAAACCTTTAGCTAACTTTGAGGGCCTTTGTTGCCCTGTTGTTCAGGAACAGCATCACCAACATACATTTCAGGGCTTCTCAGCCTCCTAAACTGACATAGGTTTATTATCCAGAGTCTGATGAACTTACAGCCTTTGTAGAGTAAGTTACCATAATTCAATTAAGTCCCAATATTTAAAGCAACTACTTGCAAAGGCGAGGTAACAGACGCCTTTTATTTACAGCTGCACTTGTTATACTGGAGGACTCTCCCAAACTTTTGACAAGAAAATGTCTTTAAGAAACAGATGTAATATATGATGTCTAGATTCCAGCATTCAAGAGAAACTTCCTGGTGAAACTCTAATCACTACTACCACTAGAGTTCGCTTATCTTTCTGAGATGAAAGTGCTAGTTATCTTCAGATGACGCTTTCAGGAGAATGAGATAAAAGGAACAGGAACAGAGTTTTTATACACTTTTTTGGGTGAAAAACCTGAAATAAAGCCCAGCACAGAGAGCAGCAAAATAAGGACCTGACCGACTCAGAACTGTTTGTTCCTTTCTGTGAAGAATTTACTTTGACTTTCCAGGAAGTTTCTCTCGGTGCAGTTTAAGGATGGCATAAGCAACTGAAGTAGTCCCTTAATGAAAATCAGTTCTACAGATTATGATAGATTCCTAAAATCCTGAAGAAGAATATAACTGTTGGGTTCTGCATTTTCATATACTCTGTCACTTTGTTAAGACATTTATAGGTACGTTTTTTCTCATAATAGTAATGATACTTTTTATACTTCTACAGTTATTTGATTTGACAGACCTGTTTACACTCAAACAAACAAGTACTGCCTAATTCTTTCTTGCTGTACTTCATATCTCCAACTGCATCCACCCACTCAATAAGATGAAGATGGCATCATATGAATTTTAATGATAAGAACTGTATTACAATAGTGACAACGGCATCAAAACAGCTCTAACTTATACAACTATAATATTTTGAAACCACTGCACCTATTCTTTCCAACAAAATTTGTCAGTAGAGCTGTTTGTTATGCTTAGTCTTATTTTTGAGAAGAGAATGTTTTGCCTAAAAATTACAACATCTGTAGACTTTTACTACAAACAAAACCCATTTTTAATTATAGTGAATTGGATATTGTTTTTCAGCGCCTTCAAGAAAGAAAACTGCTTCTTCTACTTTTATTATCATATGCATGGGAAGATATATACCCTGCCTCTGATTTTCACTCCATGCAAATTGTATTCTTTTGGCTGTATGGTTTCACCAGTTGCCCAACCACCCAAACCTCACCAGAACACAAGACAGCCAAACTCTTATTGTATGAAGATCCCTAGGATGTATTTGTCCTTTAAAACTTTCCAGTTGGCTGCATAATTAAGTATGTCCATTTTACATTTCAGAAACATCAAGGCCATTTGGGTAGTTTAATGAGGATAAGGTTTAAATAGCCGTTTGTGATTTCTTTTTTATCAGCAAGACCAGAGTGATCCTTATTTAGCCCTTTGCCATCTCCAGATTAAGGTTATTTCTTCATTAACGTCAAAGGAAACCTGCTGATGTCCTTTTGATACTGTTTTTCAAGAGCATTAGAAGTTTCCTTTCTAACTTTATATGTAACTGTATATAAATATACAGAAAGCATTCTCCTGTGGTTCTGATTTCAAACATGATGATTTTGTGTTTTCAAACTGTCCTAAAGAGGCTGACAGAAAGTTTTTCATGCTCATTTTCTTTATTTACGTGAGTTCCTTTTGTGACAGGGATATTGTCCAGGAAGCCAGGGACCAGGTTAGGAAAGGTAAGGACCAGTTAGAACTAAATATGGCAAGGGATGTGAAAGATAACAGGGAAGGCTTCTGTAGGTATGTAGCAAATAAAAGACGAACAGGGACAATGTGGGCCCTCTCTGGAAGCTA
>NW_009910521.1:0-21770 GCF_000696875.1 Nestor notabilis
GCGAGCGAGCGCGCGCGGAGTTGGCTTGTTCTGTAAGTCGGTGCGGTCTGTAATGCGGCGGAGTTGCAAAGGGAGTCGGGTGTCCAGCTGGGAAAAGTGCTCGGGAATTTTGTAGTTGTTGTGGAGAGTTTAACAACCGCTGCTTAGCTGCGGTTACACTCTTGGGGTGGAGGGATAATGCAAACTAGCGTGACGTGAAGCCATGTCTATAAAAAGCAAAGAACAGGCTGGGCGCAGAGAAGCCGTCAGGAGAACGTTTGTTTGCCAGGCTGACCCGACCAACGCTTCGCTTCGGGAGTGAAGTTGTCAAGTTGCTTCGTGAAAGCAAATAATTGCTGTCTCTGAAAGACATTAGATAAAAAAAAAATCTCGTTTGTCAGGTTAATCTGTGCGTGTTTCAGGAGTTGGGATGTAGTCGCTGCCTTTATATACTGCCAGAAGTCTAACTCTGCGTCGTTTGGTGCGGTTCCTCACACCGTTACGGGGGTTTTGTAACAGGACTGGGGAAGTTGATGCTGCAAGAGAAGCTAAGAGACATGTGAAAAGAGAGCAGAGGGGATGGGGACAGGCTTACATCCCATACGTTGGGAGTTCCGGGTGACTCTGAAACAGCCAAAAGAAAAGTAAAGAAAAAGGTATAATAAAAAAGAAAATAAAAATATTCTGTGCAGTTGGCATAAAGTTAAATTCAAGTTGATGCTGTTTTCTTCTAATAAGTCAAATGTAAATCTATGGTAATATGGAGACTGAAAAAGTAGTTCTGGGTTATGGATGTGGTTTTGTGTGTAATTTTAATATGTAACACAGAGGTTGGGATGCTTAATTCTCGGTTAAAATTCTGACATGGCTACATTTATCAACTTATAAATCAGCACTGAGTTTGATGGAGCTGCACTGAAGAAGGCTGTTTTAACAGACTCTGGTACTTCATTAAAAATGCCCACTTTTTAAACAGATCAGGTCATCTTTAGTTTTAATGCTTGTCAGAAAACTTACAAAAATTATTTCCCACTTACGTATAAGTCACAGGATCTATTCTGTCCTTTCATAACTATAGTCCTCTTTTCCAAAGATCCTATTGAGAAATTCTTTTATTCTGAAAGGTCTCTTGGAGTGCATCTGGAACACAGTGGGGGATGAAATGTTACCAAAGTTGCTTGAGAACAGCATGCTGTGCTTTGGGAGTGGGTGATTTTTTAGGCATGCCTTGTACATGATGTGTTACTGGTTTGGCTATAGTATTGGCTTTATTTTGGAGTGACTTGGTTTCTGTTAAGGCCACTGTTATAATACTAGATAATAATTTATGACTTCTTTTCTAAAGTAAAGATTTATGTGACTCATTAGTTTTGTTTGACCTGTTCTGACTTGAGGTTCAGCAGGACTATAGAGATGTTTCTTTTTCTTACCTAAAGTTATCAGAAGTTTCACTGTTTTTATGGCACCACTCTGTAGAAATGCAGGTTTTGTGGTGAGATGGCATGTGCTCTACTTTGCCCAGAGTTTATGTCCTTGGAATGGCTTGAGGCTTAATGTTGTCCGTGACTGTCTTTGTAAGCTAAGGAATTTAGTTGCTAATTTCTTTAGCAACTATCTCTTTATTCCTGATGTTTTATAATTTGTTTTATTGGGCAGTACAACATACCAGGAATTCCAGTTGTGGTTAGGCACTTGGATCCACATTTATCTTCCCACACTGTGCATTTTATGGCAAGAGGGAGTAGTGGGAAGCTGACAGAGTGATAATATTCTGACATAGTGATTCTATAGGCTATACATCACGTCAGTGTACTGTATATTACAGTGGTTGTAGGTAGTGTATTTGTCACAGCAGCCATGGGAGAGGGGGAAGGGAGCTAGGATTACCTCAGTTAGGCTCTCCTTCAGATCGACATGAGAACAGCCAAGTTTTTATTTGGATCCTGAAGCATTAATGTGGTCAGAGGAGAAAGTGATAATGTTTAGTTTTTACTTTATACTAAAAATCATTATTGAATTAATGATTTCAGCTGAAGTAGCCCAATCCCATGCTTTCCATTCTTAGTAGTTCCTTTGGTAACTACTCAGTCCACGTGAGTGGGGTGAAATGCCTTGTCACTTATTTTTCCCTGACCACTCCAAATTCTAAAGGTGCAGGTCACTGCTTTATTGCACTTAAACAATGTATCAAAAATTTATTCAGAATGTAGTCAGAAAGAGAAAACAGTTTAGTTTTTGTCTTAACAGCTTCAAAACTGTATTAAATTAATTCTTATCCACAGCATAGTCTACCTTCTCCAGCTCTGTTTCATAACAGTGAAAAGACAACATGTAGATAATATAAGGGATATCCTAGGATTTGTTTCTTTAATAATATGACAAAAAAAAAAAATCTCCTTCATTACTTTCCTCACGTGCTTGTGGCTTTTACCTGGCAGCATTTGAAACCAGGATTAGATGTGTGGTGAAGGAGATGCAGGAAAAGGTGAGCTAGAATGCTAATATGCGCATACATCACAGGTTTCAGTCAGCTGTTTTGGATTGCTGTGATGTAAAAGTTACTCTTTCTTCCAGAGGTAGAACTATTAATGAGCTAAATATATTCAATATCTTCATTGAGCTGATAGTTTTACTTTTCATAAGCAGAGTACTTGTCAGAACTGTGCCCTGTCCTCAAACTACCACATGCAAGGAAGATACCCAAATAAAGCAGGAAGTGGTTCTCAAATTTATTTCAATTTGCAGACCACTAATAATTTTTCAGTGGAATCAATTTTCCATTTACATCTTGTTGTCAGTAGGCCCATTTTTCTTAATTATGTATATTACACCTCTTGGAAGTCATTTGCATATCACAGGTTGAAAATTACTATTGTAAAATTTGAGAATCCACTTTAACTTTCAGACGGTTGATTGGTGTGTGGATGTATAGCAGCTTGCTTGACATCTGAATGGACGAAAACCAGGTCTCTTTTTCCACAGCTGCCCTTTCCTCCCTCTGTTGTGTATTTGGCAAAAATGTTGGTATTGCAAATTGATAAAGTTGAGGCCTTGGAATGATGTTTTAATTAATTAATTAGTCCTCGTATTCATATATGAGTACATAATGTATATAAGACTTGTTCTTATAACTTCGAGGGGAAATAAAGGAAATATTCACCTGCACTGCCAAAGTAATGTAGTAATGGAAAAGCAAAGTCTAACCTTACGATGCATGAGAGGAGAGGGTTCTGAAAGATCTGAGAAAAATATTAGTGCCATCTCACAACAACTTAACGATGAGCTGAAATGTCCTCATCACTCATTTTGAAGAAGAAATAACTGAAATTGCACCAGGTGCTGAGAAGGGCTAACAAGATGGTCTGAATGTACAGCAAGCCTGCCTTGTCATAGAAAGATAAAGGAGGCCCTGCTTTGACCGATTAAGTGAAACGGAAGCTATGTAGGATATGGACTCCATCTGCAAACTCAGAAGGGGATCAACAGAAGGGAAGCAGAGCCTTGTGATAAAGGACTTTGCTGACATGCGAGCAACTGAGTATCTACTACACCAATAAAATTTTATTGCAGAAATTTGGAGAACCAGTCCCCTGTTAGAGCATGTGGGTTCTGAAACACCCGGTGTCTCACAGAGAGGGATGGGGAAATACTGGGGAGGTTTTGAGATGGAGCTTGTTTATTTTCCAGAAGGGATTATATGCTTAACAGTGGTATGGGCACAGGAAAATCTTTGTATTTAGCTTCTGTCAATGCTTTAAATGTCATGTTGCGCAGTATGCCAATCCAGTTCCCCAGTTTAAAATGCAGCTTCAGAAACGCTTCATTCTTTTTTGGCACTTGCCAGTGTTTAACCCCTCTGGAGTGGCTTCTCTTTCACATTAGGTTTATGCTGCTTCTCTGCTCCTCAGCAGGCTAAAGCCTCATTATGTGCAGCCTGTCTCTCTATTCTTGTTTCTTTTGCCTTTCCTTCAGCAGTCCTCAAGACTGCCTGAAGTGGGAGGCTCTCTCCAGGAAAGAACTCTCCTGTTGTCTCATTCCTCACTCTGTGCTTTGGACTGGCTGCCTCTCTGTATGGCCTGATACCCTCTTATAAATTCCTCCTGAAAACATGTAATATTCAAAATGGTTTCCAATCATGGCCCTTTCATAAAAGGAATATGAAAAATTGGGCAATATAAACATTTTTTGACATTCTTCTTTCACCCTAAATATCAAGAACCACAAAGAAAGTGTCTGCAATAGCTGAGCTGAAACTCTGCTAGCAATGTCAGAGAATTTGAAAATAAAAGGGAAGAGAAGTTTAGGAGAGCTTTAATCTGGGGAATCTTGCTCTTTTTTTTCCTCTCTATCTCTTTGTGTAGTGCATAAGAAAACTTCAGCTTGCTTTTGTGTGGCAAGCCATTATCTTCAGCGGAACTACTCACGTTTCAGGTAATAGCACAGGCTTTTATTTAGCTCTCAGTTGTTCCTTGCAGATGTCTTTTGGAGTAATCCATTGTAGAGGATGTGCTGTACTCTTTGTGGTTAAAGTCAAGATTACAATGTTTGGGAAATACCACTCTGTCATCTGGAGGACACTTGGGTAACTCACATACTTTGGGACTATTTGTCTGTCACTTTGGGCAGAAATGAGTTTACTTCTAATACAATGTTATTTAATAGAAAGATACAGTACATGAGTAATTTCAAATGTCATGTATTCCAAATGGAGTAAGAAAAGTGCTACTAGCACCTCTCTCTTCCCTGGTGCATTAGAAGATCAGTGGTGGCTGTGTTGTAACAGAAGTGGGAATCCAAAAGGCATTGGACAGTTGAGTTTGAAGCATTGTTATCATCACTCTGGCCAGTATGGAAAGGGCTGTGAGAGGCATGTCTAATCCATTGCTAGGAAACTTGGATGAGGTTTTTTTTTTTAAAGTATCTCACTATGCTTATGAAATGATTTGCCTCCCCTCTGGCTTTTTATGTACTCACTCTTGAGTACTATTCACATTTTTAGTTTTCTTTTTATTTTTTTTTGAGCAGCTTCTCCTTTTGTTTGGTTACTAGTCACTTTATTCTGCCTACTCCCGTGTCTTTTAGTATCTGCATTCCCACAGCTAAGGCAATAGAAAGTTTGAAGTTGAATTTTTAAGGAAATTGTAGAATCATAGAATCATAGAATGGTTTAGGTTGGAAAGGACCTTAAGATCATCTAGTTCCAATCCCCCTGCCATAAGCAGGGACACCACACAATAGTCCATGTTGTCCAAGGCTCTGTCCAACCTGGCCTTGAACACTGCCAGGGATGGGGCATTCACAACTTCCTTGGGCAACGCATTCCAGTGCCTCACCACCCTCACTGTGAAGAACTTCTTCCTTAGATCTAATCTAAACTTCCCCTGTTTAAGTTTAAACCCATTACCCCTTGTCCTACCACTAGAGTCCCTAATGAAGAGTCCCTCCCCAACATCCTTGTAGGCCCCCGTCAGGTATTGGAAGGCTGCTATGAGGTCTCCACAGAGTCTTCTCCAGGCTGAACAGTCCCAAGTTTCTTAGCCTGTCTTCATAAGGGAGGTGCTCCAGCCCTCTAACCATCCTCGTGTCCCTCCTCTGGACTTGCTCTAACAGCTCCATGTCCTTTTTATGTTGAGGACACCAGAACTGGACACAATACTCCAAGTGAGGTCTCACAAGAGCAGAGTAGAGGGGCAGGATCACCTCCTTTCACCTGCTGGTCATGCTTCTTTTGATACAGCCCAGGATACGGTTGGCTTTCTGGGCTGCAAGCGCACACTGCCTGCTCATGTCGAGTTTCTCATCAATCACCACCCCCAAGTCCTTCTCTGCAGGGCTGCTTTGAATCTCTTCTCCACCCAACCTGTAGCTGTGCCTGAGGTTGTGCCAACCCAGGTGTACGACCTTGCACTTGTCTTGGTTAAACTTCATGAGGTTGGCATCGGCCCACCTCACAAGCGTGTCCAGGTCCCTCTGGATGGCATCCCTTCCCTCCATTGTATCAACCGAGCCACACAGGTTGGTGTCATCGGCAAACTTGCTGAGGGCGCACTCAATTCCATTGTCCATGTCACCGACAAAGATGTTGAACAAGACAGGTCCCAACACCGGTCCCTGAGGATCACCACTTGTTACTGCTTTCCAACTGGACAAATGCTGTTGATGTGTCAGATTTGTAAGTATAGGGTTTATTAGTATTGTTTTTAAGTGTCTGTGGGTACCTTGCAAAATAAAAAAAAAAAAATCCATTATGGAAGGTGTTATATTGTTGTTTATTATGTTAAGACTTCTGGACAGAAATTTCATGGAATCTTTAGTATCACTTTTGCTTAATAAAATTTCAGCTAGGTTGTAAAATTATTTAATTTAGGACAAATGGCCTGAGGGAGAGAATAAACTCATGATTATTGCCTTAAATAATTTACTGTATGGGGTCTTTACTATGCAAAGAGTAAATTGTATTATTTGTGTGAAATGCAAATAGTTTTATTAAAATCTATAATGTCATAGGGAGGCAATATTACATTTTGTAACGAACAAAAAGGCATTCAATAAACTTACTAATTTTAATTTAAAAAATGGTCAATTTATAGTTCTTGATTTTTTTTTTTCTCTTTTCTTTGTGTTTTTGCTAAGCTTGAGACTTGGTTTTGTTTCTTTTTTTGAAGAAAGAGAATAAAAATGGTGAGGAGCCTACACCAGATCAGTCAGTAACAATTTTGCCATAATGTTACCTATCTTAATGCATGTATAGGTTTTATAGTCCTTACATAAATATGCATATGGATGCTGTGATTCTTCTTTTAAAAATATGCTGATCAAAGTCCTTTGATTGAAAGAGCTTCTCTCACTTTACTTTTAGGTGGACTTGAAGTCTAATATAGTATTTTAGATTCTTCAGTCTTTAAGAGTTCAGTTCTGGCACTCAAGGCGCAATATATGTTCCCATTGACTTTAATATGTGTAAGATTGGATTCTCATAGTCCAGTAACTGTATAACATGGTGGTATTCATCCAATTAGATACATACAAAAAGATTAATCTTTGAATAATAGAGGACAGGTCAAGACATTTTCGGAAATCCACTACAGTGACTATGTGATTGTGTGAATTATCAGTTGCATGTGAATCTCAGTAAGGATGATGGATAGAAATCCCAGATAGAAATGGTTGTAACAATACACCTTTTGTGGTCTCTGAAATAAATTTAATAAATGTTTAGGAGATTGACTAATATACATATAATGACTTTTTTTTTAGGTCAGTGTAAAGTCTAATATATCTTGGAGATTAGTATTGATCAGAGTAAAGCCAAAATCAATCTTGGATTTTGAGGGTCATTACACTTGGAAATAGAATGCAATACAGAAAATACTGTAAATGTTAGATTGTGGAAGGCTTTTACAGTAATTATGGAAAAATAATATTGTAGTATCTAAAAAAATTGGACAGCCTGGTAGAAGATTAGTTATTTAAATACGTAATGAGGTAAACTCCTTACATCTTTCCTTAGCTTGCCAGACGATATCCAACCTACTTGAAGTTGTTATTAAGGTTAGCTTTTGCTTCAGTGGTAGACAGATTTTGTCCTTCCTGTTTGAAGTCATGAGCTGGTATTGAGGAAAAGGTTAACCTATGCTTGCCTAAGTGTATTTTTTTAAATTGTTTTCTGTCTTGACTTCATTCCTTAGATGTTTTAGTCAAATTCAATCTGCACAATTGGAGAAGTACATGTGTAGAGAAGTGAAAGAGGTAAATTACAATACAACGTACCCTTCAAATATTGCACAGCAAGCATAATTGATTTCACTGAAGGTGAACTAGTGCTGCTTGCTAAAGAAGAAATGTTTGAACAGAACATCTTATTTTTTATTTTAATATATGTTTGGTTTTTTTGCCTGATATAAAGTCTCTGGCCTGGGTACCTCGTTTAAAAATAAGCTGGTGGAAGCTTTTGAGAGCATGAAAGAGAGTTTTCAACAGAAGTCTTTCTGAAAATCTCATTTAACTGAAATGTCTATTTTGTATAAAGTAAAACAACACCAACAGTATTTTATCCAAGATTCCTCTGTATCTTGCTTCCCCCTCATATTTTCAGAAAATAAATGAAGGTTATTCGATTTATCTTCTGCACAAAAGACTTCTGCTATAACTTTTTATGCAGAGCACTGAATGACGTTCTCCACAATTAATTGGTATAATTTCACTGATGTCTGTGATTATATTTTGGCCTATCATCCAGCCTTATATATCAAAGTCTCAAAAACTATAGTTACACTGATAGATTATTCATTTATATTTATGAATGGATACATATTTATAATCTTAATAATGTGTTTGAATGCAAATGGAAGTTTATATATACACGCATATGTGTATCAGATTCAAGGACCCTGTAGCATTGTCCTTGAAAATGAAAGTCTTACATAAATGCAAGCTATTGATATTGGAAGTGATCTTCAAAGCTGCTCCATTTAAAGATATTTAACTATTAATAATGAGCTACATCCCAGATATAGCATTAGTTTGTATTCTGAGACATCAAAGAGCCAAGATTATAGATAGCAGTTCTCAGGCTATGAAAGTCCTTTTACCTGAGCAGCTCTTATCAGTGGACTCCTGCATTTCTCATAATAGTTATCCTGAGAGAAAATCTGTGGTGTGTATATTAAGAAATTCACCTTATTTGTATCTGAAATAACACTTTAAAATCTATTATTAGTTTTTAGAGAGAGAACTAGGATATGTCATCTTCTACTGCGCTAAAAGTAATATAATTGCTTTGGATTTAAGGCAGGCTTAGTTTCTCCCCTGCCCCCAATATCTGCTAACTGGTTTCCAGAATAAAATTGTTTTATAATCACAACTATACTGTTTTTAAAAATACCTCAGAAAATGTGACTTTTAGTGGAGAAATGCTTTCCTTCTTACTGAAATGTTTTGGATGAATTTTGCAAGAAGCTTGTTTTCCACTGACATTCCCATATGGGATAGTATTTAGGTCATTTTACCAGTTAGAAGGAGTTTGTCCACAACCATATCATAATGCTTTCTGTGCTTCTCTT
Source organism: Nestor notabilis (assembly GCF_000696875.1). Lineage (NCBI taxonomy): Eukaryota > Metazoa > Chordata > Aves > Psittaciformes > Psittacidae > Nestor > Nestor notabilis. The sequence continues at coordinate 9,042 of NW_009910521.1, forward strand.
TCAATTGATTATAAAAGAAGATGCCAGAATTGGAGTTGTCATTCTTTAGCTTCCAAAAAAAAAAAGGAAGCAGTATAGTAGAATCATAGAATGGTTTGGGTTGCTGCTTTTCAACTGGACACTGAGCCATTTACCGCAAGTCTTTGCATGCAGCTATCCATCCAGTTCTTTATCCACTGAGTGGTCCATCCATCAAATTGATGTCTCTCCAGTTTAGAGACAAGGATGTCATGCGGGACAGTGTCGAACGCTTTGCACAAGTCCAGGTAGGTGACATCAACTGCTCTGCCGCTGTCCATCAGTTCTGTAGCCCCATCATAGAAGGCCACCAAATTGGTTGGGCAGGATTTCCCCTTGGTGAAGCCATGTTGGCTGTCACCAACCACCTCGTTGTTTTTCATGTGCCTCAGCATGCTTTCCAGGAGAATCTGCTCCAAGATTTTGCCAGGCACAGAGGTGAGACTGACTGGTCTGTAGTTCCCCAGGTCTTCCACCTTCCCCTTCTTGAAAATGGGGGTTATATTTCCCTTCTTCTAGTCATCAGGAACTTCACCTGAATGCCATGACTTTTCAAATATTATGGACAGTGGCTTAGCAACTTCATTCACCAGCTCCTTCAGGACCCGTGGGTGGATTTCATCAGGTTCCATGGACTTGTCCACATTCAGGTTAAGATGGTCTCGAACCTGATCCTCTCCTGCAGTGGGCCTAAGGTCTTCATTCTCACAGTCCCTGCATCTGCCTTCCAAGACTTATAGTAATAATATTATATCACTAATATTGTATTATGTTTATTTTCTTCAATAGAATTAATGCATTGTGGTCAGAAAAAGTAATGATTTTTCCAGTGTGTTTGACCTTTATATTAACACTTGCTTTATGTAGGGATTATTAAATAAAACACAGAAAGAACTAATATACCTTGAGTTAGCTAATCAGCCTCAAGATGCATGTGAGTTCTTCACAACATATTCTTCAGGGTATGGACCTGAAATGCTAATAATTTTAATGTATGAGACCTTTAATGCAGAAAAAATGTATTATGAAAAGTGATGCAGCACCTGATTCATGCATTTAGTTTTGAAAGGCCTACTCAAAATGGGTCAGGCTTGCATTGTGCAAGCTGACCTTGAGAAAGTTTGGAGAAAGTATGAAACTTGACCTATATTTTTGACCTAGGACTTCAGAAACTGGGCTAAAGGAAAAGTCAAGCTTTATAAACTTATTTCTGTGCATATAAATGTTGATGTTTGCACACTGATTTAATCCTGTTCTAACAATTCATATATTAAATATGCATCTGATTTAGTGACTCTTATTTCTTCATCATAGAGTCTTAGGCAATAAGTGATGTTAATTATAATTTTATCTGTGTAAGAGCACAGAAGGCTCAAATTGCATTTAGGCACATGTCTAAAAAAGATGATGCTGGATGTCTGAAAAGCAGTTCCGTATTTTTGAGGCTTTGTTTGGCTTTTGGTTTTTTTTTTTTTTCAGTAATGGGATTGAGCACTTTTGAAGTAAAAGAGTACTTTGCTTTTTAAAAACTGAAGATTATAGCACTGATACTGTGCTGCAAAGCACTGCTGCTTTGGTTGGTGTCACAAGTCTCTAATACAATGATTTGCTTGACCTCTGCCTCCAACTTCTTTAATATGCTACGTTTTTTTGGAAAACAGATCACAGTCCAGATCTTCTGCCTCTTATGGTATTAACTGTCATGGAATACTCAAACTGTCTGATTTTGAGTCTGAAAATTTTACAGAAATTACAGTCTATTCTTAGGAAAAAGTCCCATGAGTAACATTAGTAAAAGCATGACATTGAGTGTGCCTGTTAGCAGCGCGGCTTGGTGTGTTGCTTTTATAACTACTATCATAACTCTATTTTTTCCAAAGCAGAAAGGTGGCTGCCAGAATATAAAAAAAACCAAACAACCAAACAAACAAACCCACATTTGTAGTATCACAGAATCACAGAATGGTTTTGGTTGGAAAAGACTTTAAAATCACCTAGTTCCAACTCCCCTGCCATGGGCAGGGATACCTCCCACTAGACCAGGTTACTCAAGACCCTGTCCAGCCTGGCCTTGAACACTGCCATGGATGGAGCATGTGAAAGAAGAGCTATTTGTCCTTTAGTTACTGCAATGTTTGTTTTGCTGATCTAGGTTGTTTTCTCTGAATATCATTTGCAATCCTCTGGTAAGTCCCAATAGCTCTTATTTTGCTAAGCTCTCAGCATAAAAGGAAGGCCTGTCCTCTGTTTTTCCTATATATGAGAACCTGTACTGATCAAAAAGGGGACTTGGGATTTTTGACACTGACTGACACTAGTATTTTGTTGTAATTCAGTATTTTGCATGCGCATCTACACAGGCTTAACTTTCCTGTGAGCATTTAACAGGTCCCCTTTAAAAACGAGGAAAGTAAGTGCAGAAAATGATGGCATGATCTGATCAACTTATACCAAAGGCAATGCAAAGACTATCATTGGATAGTGTTCTCTTGGAGCACGTTTACGTATTCTGTAGACCACTTCTAATGCATTAAATTGCAGTGCTTTCTAAGCAAACCTTTTCCAAGTAAATGTGATTTTTTGGCTTCTAACAAATGTAGTTTAGTGGGTGTGTGTTACAGAAGTTTAGTGGTCTTCAGACACAGTTTTGCCTGCCCCGTGAAAGTTTTTAGGAACACTTGAGATTATAACTTTTTTCTTGTAATTTCAGAAAGGAGCCTGTCAAGACATGGAGAGCATCTTAGCTCTCATGATGGTAGGAGTTTTGGTGCCTAGCTGCTTAGTCAGCTTGCCAAATCATTAGCAGCAAACTTATTTGGGGAAAAGAGCAAGTATTTTACACAGTTCTGCTACAGTGAACATTATACTATGAGTTTGTTGTATCAGAGAAATTTTACTTGTGGGAAGCAGTGGTATTACATGCCTCCCATTGGAGTGCTGCGGCTCTTTGTGTATGCTCAAGGCATAACTTGTCATAAAAGTGCTACTGATAAAACAAAGGCCCTTTTCTATTACTTTTTGTCTTACTTGCTAAATAAAATGTATAGACAATGAAGACTAACAACACTTACTATGATCACGTAAAAATAAAATCAAGCTATTCAACTGAAGTAACTAAAATCCTTTTGTTGCTTAACTTCAATGATTTTATTTTATTTTTTTTAAAGCTTGTTCTTTATAACCTTGTGTTTAGCCCTATCAGCAGTTTCCTAATGTAATGTCATTATACAGACTGAACCACAGCTTAAGCATGGCAGGCAATTGCCATTTGTTGCATGCAGTGTAGGAAGAATGGTTTTGCGTAAAATCACTTTGTGAAGCATTTTAAAAATTAACTTTAGTCATTTTTGTTTGCTTGTGTCTCATGAGCAAAGGAGACTATTCCTCCCAGAAATAGAATGAAAAATTATGCTAATGAGGAGAAAATTCCTTCACATACTTTAGAAGAGCATTATAGTACCAAGAAGAACTGAGGTTCTGATATCAGGCTTCATCAGCTGAAGGATACTCTTTGGAACAAATTCTGCCTGAGGTCACAGCCAGAAGATTTATTTAACTAGTCTTGTTATAAAGCTTTATAGACTTCCAAAAGAAATTAATAATTCAAAGACATATGTTAGTAAATAATTTAAATATCCATTTTAAGCTAGTAGTCGTTAGTTACCTGTGTGTATTTCTGAATAACAGTTCTTCAATAGCAAATGTGTGGCAAGACTACAGTAAGAGAACAGACAGTCTTTGGTATGTGAAACACATTCTTCTACTTGCCTTAGTTCTCTTAACTAAATGTATAAGCTTAAATGCTCTCATTATTTAAGATTGGGCATGGACACAAGCTTGAACACTGAAGGATGAAGGATGTAAATAGTAGAAACTGCAGTGTAAGGTATAGAAATATTTACAGTGTGGCCAGTTCCTAATAAGTAATCATTTGGGTAATGATTTAAGCTATTTAGAAAATAAAAAAGTTCATCACGTATTTACAGACTAGCTCAGCTGTGAACTTTGGATATTGTCAAAGCTTCTGCAAGGATTCATGTGACAAAATTTGGAGACTTCAGGATTTCTTTGGTCTATACAGGCCTTTTACATTTTCTTGTGGCATGACCTTAGGCTTAACTCTAGATATATATTCCCCATATCTGCTGTAGAAACCTGTATGGCCCATTATGGTATTATTTTTCTGTTTGCAATTTCTTATTCACCAGAAATGCCATTCTGAGTCTGTGGAAACAATGCCTTGAGTAGTGTCATCTAGGCTTAGCTAAGTCCTCAATTTCTGTACAAATGTGGTTAACTGCATTGCTGAATTCCGTATACTGTATATATTAAAAGATGAAAAAGTAATATAGCATCAGTCATAGCATGAGGAGGCTATTTTTTTTAACTTTGCAGGTTCAATACCTGTTTTAGTAACATCCAGACATCTTACTGAACATACATTTTTTTTCTTTCAGTTCTTGATACATAACTAAGAAAATTCTGTCAGTTCTTGATACCTTGAAAAAAAAATAATGACATTTTTTTTCAATATAAAGGAGATTTTAATGTTTGCTGTTTACTGCTGTTCATTGCTTAGATTATTAGCAATAAATATATATAAATGTTGTGGTTCAAGCCCAGCTGGCAACTTGGAACCACGCAGCCGCTCGCTCACTCCCCCTCTCTTTCTTCCTCCCCCCGCTCCCAGGGGGATCTCCTCCCAGGAGAATCGGAGGAATGTAACTCCCACGGGCTGAGATAACAGCACTCCAGTAACTAAGGTATAATACAAACCACTACTGCTACCAATAACAATGATAAGAGAAATATCAAGGGGAGAGGACACAACTGCTCACCACCCGCCGACCGTACCCAGCCCGACCCGAGCAGCGATCTGGGCCTTCCGGGTAACTCCCCCCAGTTTATATACTGGGCATGATGTGCTGTGGTATGGAATAGCCCTTTGGCCAGTTTGGGTCAGGTGTCCTGTCTCTGCTTCCTCCCGGCTTCCCCTCCTCCGTGGCAGAGCATGAGACTGAGAAAGTCCTTGGTTGGAGTAAACATTACTTAGCAACAACTGAAAACATCGGTGTTATCAGCGTTGTTCCCAGGCTGAAAGTCAAAAACACAGCACTGCACCAGCTACTGAGAAGGAGAAAAAAAATGACTGCTATAGCTGAACCCAGGACAATAAAGATGGTAACTTAAAAATACATACTATACTAAAGTTACTAAAATTTAAAATCTAATTACTTTTTGCACTTAGAAATGTTGGGGAATAAAAAGAATATTTTAAGAGAATCTCTACTGGATCAGAGTAAAGTTGATGATTTCCAACACTAGTAAATAATTGTTTCTTAAGGAAGAGTGCAAAAAGCAGAGGTAGCATAAAGTCATCTTTTTTTGGAAGAGACTGTTGGCTTCTGCTGGTCAGCACTATGGTGTATTCCAAGTCTAGTTGTCTGCATAATCATCACGTTTAATGATTTATTCTCTACTACCTTCTATAAGCCTCCTTATTAACATTTCACCTTCAAGAGTATGTTGTGACAATAAATCCCACAAAACGAGCATCTGTTAAAATAAGTCTTTGTTGCATTTGAAAATTGCCAATAATTTTATTAAAAGACCTCTAGTTTGTGAGCCTCAGTCTCTCTTTCCTACCCTTTGTTTTTATGGACCTCTATTCTAGCCACTCGTATCTCTCTTCATGATGAAAAATACTTTTCTTATAAAATCATTGTGTAATTGCTGAGCATCTCTGTTGCCTATGTCATGTGTCTTTTCTAGTTCTTTTGTATCATTTTGTGATGGAGTAGGGAGAACAGCAACCAGAATTTGAGCTACCCGGGAGCTATGTGTTTGTATAAAGTCACATTACGATGATTCTTGGTTTGCTATCTAAACATGTCCAATTAAGCTTCATCCCACTCTGTCCCATTGCCAAAGCTAATACATTATCTGCTGCTAGACATCAAGGTGGCATTTTCAGACAGCTGTCCTTCAGGACTCTAAAATGTCATCCTTGTAAGCTGGTATAGAGCCTGTCTCTGTTTGTATGTGATTGAGGGTGTGTGTGTGTATTTTTTTTAACACATTATTTTACATTGATGGGCAGTGAATTTCACCTGTAATTCAATTTTCCACACATTTGTGGTTGCAAGATCCTTCTTCAACTTTGACCATTCTGAATTATTAGCAGGTGTTTTCCCTTCACTATCGTTTTCCAAACAGTTACCTTTTCTTCAGTTATGACTAAAGTGTATATATAAATACATCTATATACAGACAGATAATGTATTTTATATACTACATATGCATATGGTATATTCATAGATACATTTGTACTTACATGATGTTTTTTAATTAATTAATAGAATTCCTTTAGAGATGCATCCCATCCTCTCATTCCTGTATCATTTATATCTTCTATTATCTTCTTTCTACTACTGTTACGTATATACAATAGGTATATATTCATAGTCTTTTTATGTTACGGGAATAAAACACCATTTTACACACAAGTGTGTGTATATGCACATGCATGCTTATGTGAAATCACTACTCACATTTTTGGTTTTAGCATTGATACAAAAGCACCGACATTTAATCTTAGCCTTATTACTGATTTTATATACACTATTTAATTCTTACACGTCCTGTTTTGCAAAATTGACAGAGCCTTTCTGATCTAATTTTGTAGCTGTTCTCCCTCCTGTTAAAGTTACAGCAGTGTTGTATCAGAGTTCGTTCTGGGGTCACCAGGTCTGAGATTTATACTGAGATGCTTAAAAATAGCAGCTGCCATCAAAAGTAGTTTTTAATAGTCCCATATCCACCTGAACAAAATCTGTAGTGCAACATCAGCTGGAGGAAGGGATTTTTTTGTGGGCCCTGGAATATATTTATTCTTATCAAGTTTAAACTTTGTAAGGCTCTGGCTTTGTGGTTTTAACCTTTGCTTCAGTGTGTTCTTAAGTGTGTGGACTTGGTAAAGGCATGGGTATGTCTGGGGAGACACTGTGTGCACCCTTCATGAATCCTCATCTGGGGACAGAGGGAGGTTTCTCTGTCCTGTGTGCCCTGTTTTTACATAGCAAAGCAGCAGGGACTTGCTGACAACAGAATGCTGCTCATGGGCTTGCTAGCGAAGGTGAAGATTAAACTCAGGTCAAAATTTTTCATGTGTTACGGAATGTTATGATGTTAAGTATTTTGTTTGAGAGAGCTGGCTTACTGTCTGTATGCAATACTAATACCACTTTATGTCACACACAAAGCCTTTCAGATATTCAGAGGGCTGTATTTCTGTTTTGTATGGTTACTCCTTGGAAGTTGTGTGTTTGGATGTCCTTCCACATTGTGGATTTAAAGGCACATTTGAAATATGGCTTAGTGTGTGGTGGATAAGAACATTCATTCTTGGGTCTTATTTTTCCTCACAGTCGAGTGCAGCAAAGAGACTGTTTGCAGAGTAAACTTCAGTAAGGAGTTCAGTTGAGTCTGAACAGCAGCAGTGAGGAATATCAGACTCTGCAAACAAACCAGAAAGGACTGAACCAATTCTTTCCAGCTGAATGGCTACGTTAACAGAAAAAATAAACTCGAAGGAGAACAGTGACCTCCTTGCTTAAATAAGCTAGAAGAGTTTTGAAAATGCGTCTGAAATCTGGATGTCACTTTTCTTTTATAATGTAATTAGATTTGAGGAGACGTGCATGAGATCGAGCCAATGTCACCCAGTCAGCCCTGCACTGCAGTGCTTCCAGGAGGAAGCTGTTGCAGATGAGGAGTAGGGCGTGGGTGTTGGTTTTTACCTTTTTTCTCTCTCTCAATCGCTGGTGAGTGTGTGTTTGTTGTGGGTTTTCTTATTTATTTATTTATTTTTAACAGAGGCCTCTGAAATACTATTTATTCACTGTGATCTCTTGTGTGATATTAATTAATGTTGAACTAGGGTACATCTGCATTTCATTGTTAAAAGAATGAACTGGAAAGTGTTGCTTAGGCTCAGTAAGTAATTGTGCTTTGTTTTCATACTGAGAAAACTTGCTTCCTGTTAGAAAAAACAGGTATTTGCATGCTTCCTGAAATGGTCCCATTTACTGGATGCGCGTGCTTTTATCCATGTTCCAGTTAAAACAGTGGTGGCAAAACATAGTCTGAAGATTTTTAATAGTAGTAGGAATACATGTAGGTATATACTTGATTTAATCTCACCTGGCAGCTATGGAGCCTTGTGCTTCTTAGTTTGCTGCCTGTTCAATGGCTTTTGTCTGGGCAGCACAGGATGAAAAACTTCTCTTGTAGGCAGATAAAGTCAAAAGCCTAAGGGGGCTGAGGCTAGTGCCATTTCTTACCACTGGCCTCAGAAGGAGCCAGGACTAAGCCAGAAATGTTGCCTGTCTTCCTCATGGATGCCGTTTTCTCCATAGCTCCTTATCTGAATGTGGAGTTGCTGGGAAAAGTAGAGAAATTCATGTGAGCTTTTGTTGCTCTGCTTGTCCTGGAATCTGATTTATGTGAGAATACATTTTGCTTGTTGGTGTTAGAAATAATCAAAATAATTAAGATGGAGAAACGAAAGAGTCTTTGAGTGTTTATCGTATATGAGAGAATTAAAAACTAAAGCCATGATTAATTATTTAGTATTTATTAAATTACACTGAACTGGGTCTGTAAGAACAGGAAGGATCTAGCATTTTAATTTTCAAAATAAAAAAGCAAAAGGAATAGTTTTGTGTTATGATTGCACATAAAAGAAGTGCAAGAAGTGGTTGTTTTTCTGCATTATATACTATATTCACTGAAACAGGCTTGCTTTCCTGTGTACACCTGCCTCTTTTAGACTTACAAAAATGTACATAATGAACATGTTACTTGAAGATATAATGTGGCATATCCTTAAAGGTCCCTTTGGTTCTTTGTGGGAAAGATTATCATCTACCTTCACTTTAAGCCAACAAGAAGCTGTGCAGAAAGTGACAGGCACTTGTTAAACTCTAGATGACACCTGAACAACTTTCCATTAGTAGATGGCTCTTGCTAAAGGTTTCCCTTTTTCTTTAGTACGAAATAGGATTAAAATCTGCTGGACTTTAAACCTGTTCTAGCGTTATCTCACATGAATAACTGACTTCAGGTTTGCCAAATTGGTCTGTGCCTGGCATCTTGCAGAGGCCAGCATTGCGCCACTGGTGCCTCTTCAGCCCCTTGCTGTCAAAAATGCTCCGCTTTCTTGGACTGAAAAGAGACTCAGAGCAGCCCTGCGGAGAAGGACTTTGAGGTGTTGGTTGACAAGAAAGTCAACCTGAGCCGGTTTCAGTGTGAGCTCACAGCCCAGAAACCAACTGAATCCTGGGCTGCACCAAAAGAAGCGTGACCAGCAGGTTGAAGGATGTGATCCTGCCCCTCTGCTCTTGTGAGACCTCACTTGGAGCACTGTGTACAGTTCTGGTGTCCTCAACGTAAGAAGGATGTGGAGCTGTTGGAGCAAGTCCAGAGCAGGGCCACGAGGACAATAAGAGGACTGGAGCACCTCCGTTACGAAGACAGGCTGAGAAAATTGGGTCTTTTCAGCCTGGAGAAGAGAAGACTGCATGGAGACCTCATAACAGCCTTCCAGTATCTGATGGGGGCCTGCAGAGATGCCAGAGAGGGACTCTGCATCAGGGACTCTAATGACAGGACAAAGGGAAATGGGTTTAACCTTAAACAGAGAAAGTTTAAGGAAGATACAAGCAAGAAGCTCTTTACTGTGGGAGTGGTGAGGCATTGGAACAGGTTGCCCAGAGAAGCTGTGAGTGCTCCAACTCTGGTGGTGTTCAAGGCCAGGTTGGACAGAGCCTTGGATGACATGGACTAGTGCAAGGTGTCCCTGCTTATGGCAGGGGGGGTGGAACTTGAGGATCTTGAGGTACTTTCCAACCTTAACTATTCTATGATTCTTAGTTGTTCTTTATCATAACCTCTTGATTTTAGTGTTTTGTCCCTTTTTATTTTTCTGCCCCGTTGCTTATGACACTACAAGAAGTTTCTGGGGCAGCACATTACCCATGAGCCATATGTTGGAAAGCCTTGACCTGTTGCAGTGTTGTTCCTCTGCTGATTCAGGGCAGAGCTGGGTGCTGGAACAGGGGCTCTCACCAGGCTTCAGGAGGCTAAGCGGTGACCAGAGCTGCAGCGCTATTAAAGTTTGGGGTCACCTGAGCGCTGCATACACGTCTTTTGACAGCTTTTCACACTGTCTGTCATTCACAGGCACTTCACGAAACCTGTGAGATGCTCATTGTGCACCCAAAGGTGAAAAGCAATGGAGCATGGTCTGGCCATGCTGTCCTCCCTGCAGCTGCCTGAGGTGGGGACCAGGACCCTTCAGGGCTGCCTGCACCCCTCTGGCTGGCAGAGATCTTGCTGCCATTTAATTGGCATCCCATACTCCCCAGGGGCCATGGTTGGCTCCCTTATCGCCTTGTTCCTTGGTGCATGCAATCCACAGCATGTCCCTCTTCAGTATCACACTGCCTGTAACTTGTCATGTTGGTCTACTAGCATGGACTGTGTCCCTCTGGGGGTCCTGTCAGCAATGCTGTCCTCAGGATTGTTTTTCAAGATATGGTTATCAGTTTAATTTGCTTAAAACTTGCCATAAGGAGAAATAGGCCATGAGGTCTCCCTTCCTGGGAGAAGGCAAAATCTGTCACAGAGCATTAGCTGCACACTGTCATGCTGTGCTGCTGAGAAAAAGAGCAAGTGAAACTAAAATAGTTCAAAACCAGTTCATCTCTGATTCCACTCCATTATTCTGCATACTGTGTGCACTATTAAGAAAACAAGATGTGATAGGAACCAGGCTGCACTGGTCAGTGTTTTAAATCCTGAAATCTTAGGTCACTTTTGCCTGTGCCGTAGAAAGTTTTGATGTTGCATGTAATTATGACTTTCAGTGGGGAGTAAGGACCAAATGAACTCTTAGCATTTGGAGACTATTTTCCCACAAAGTGGGAAACCACAGAGTAGATGGGTTTAATACATCAGGGTGAACTCAGTGACCCCAATAGAGATACAAACTTCTGCTGAGCTGCAGAAGTACTCTCTAATGATATGATCAGTCTTAATACTTGGTGGTGGTTATGCAAATGTAGGATAAAAAAAATAAAAGGCATGTTCACAAAATCTAGATCCACTGTATCTAATGCTTTTGACTAGGTTTGGCATGAGATAAAGTTTGCATACTTGGACTCTCTGAAGGGACTTTCTTTCCTTTGTGCTTTCAAAATCTGCTAAGTGCTGACAGCAGTCAAACAGTCCTTAGTTTCCCCCCAGAATGTCTTAAGTCACTTGTTCATGAATCAGTTCTTTGTGCATCTGGGGTAAAGACGCTTCTGCATATTCATAATAAAGAGACTGTGTGTTAGTAGATATGTATGAACTTGTCTTGTTTTGAGGAATTTTCCTCTAATATTTAATAATCAATGTAAATTTAATAACTAAAATCTATTTTGTTCGAACAGATGTTCATAGCAAAAGATTAACATAAATAACCAGTTATTGGTGTTGGATAGGAGGAAGACTAGGAGGGAGTAGATCTGTAAGGCTTGGGATTTTAATAAAATTGATGCCACGCAGCTAAAGTAGAGCAGGCTAAACTTGTCACCTGATCAATCCCCATCTCTGTTAACTATTAGGTGACTTCTTCATCACTGACAAATACTATAAATGTTTAGTAACAATTTATTTATGTTTAGATCTATATTCTGGAAGGTTAAGAATAGCAAAAAAGTGAAGAGCAAAAGACCAAAAAGGTCTGTTGCTTCGTCTCAAAACTGAAGAAAATCGTCACCACCACCACCAGAAGAACCAGTCCATCAGTATTGTTTAGCAATTCCATTTCTGAAGTTCTGTTTATCATTTAATTAGTTCTTAATCTATTTTAGTATGAGTGTTATGCATGACTTGCTTTCTTAGGGAAAAAAAAAGTATTTTTTAACATGTCTTTTTCATTAAACAATAGCATATTAAAATAATCACACAATCTGAAAACCACAGTTATTTTGTTAGGAATATCGTCCTTTTTTTATACGATGGCATGAATTGTTGACCTTTCTATGACATTTGCAGAATCAGTGTCACACTAACTACAAATCTGTGGGTCATCCTTTTTGGTTGGTTGATTTTGTTTTAAAAGTACCATTAGTTTTTTTTTTTTTTTCATTGCTACTTCATAACCTTTTGGACCTTTCCTTTGTTAAGGCAACATTCAAGGCTCAGGGAGCTCTGTCAGCATTTTTTAATACCCTCGGATGCATGCTTTCTGCTTACGAAGACTTAAAAATACTACTTCAAATAGTTGTTATTTAATAACCTATTTTTTGAATAAATAGAACAACATTATCACTGTAAATCACTGATACATCATTCTACTTCCTTAATATACAGGAGAAATAGCTTTTGAAGACTTACGCCTTTTGTCTTGAGAAGAACATTGAAAGTATAAAGTTTTTAACCCTGAATTCATTGCCTGCTTACTTAAGCATTCCTTTCTAACTACAAGACCATCACTGCAGCATGCGAATTTCTGAAAAGTGCTTTCATGACCAGACTAGCCAGAATAGTCCATAGCCTGAACCATCTTGTCTGGTTTGGTTGTGTTGGTTTTTGTTGGGTTTTTTTGTTCGGGTGGTTTTTTTTTTGTTTATTTTTTTTTTTTTTTTTTTTTTTTTTTTTTAT